>NC_135212.1:28744452-28939452 GCF_052324685.1 Brachyhypopomus gauderio
TACGGTGAGCGAATTGACTCATATCAGACCATGACGTGTAACTACGGAGAGCAATTTGGTGCATATCAGACCGTGGTGTGGAACTATGGCGTGCAATTTGGCTCATATGCGTATCAGATTTCCTAACCATGACACTCTTTTATTTTCACTATATAAACACTATATAAACATCCATCCTGTCTCAATGCCCAGGGGGCCATAAGGACACTGCAGCAAAAGCTCCAGCAACACCACCGTACCCGGGCACAACTACCCCACAGCCCCCACCTCCCCCCTCCCACCCAATCAGCCCCACCACATGGGCACAACTACCCCACAGCCACCACCTCCCCTCTCCCACCCAATCAGCCCCACCACATGGGCACAACTACCCCACAGCCACCACCTCCCCCTTCTCACCTAATCAGCCCCACCACCCGGGCACAACTACCCCTCCAGCTGTACTGAAGTCTGGAACAGCTGCTGTATCAGTAGGCCTGATGAATCAATAATTCAGAATGCTGCTGTTAATGTTCAATGAGCAGGACTCCTGTGGTCAATCGCTAATGAACAGTGGAAGTGCTGGTTAGCGGGACACGCTCACGGGCCACATCAATGGGACACGTCAACGGGACACATCAACAGGACACATCAAAGGGACACGTTAACGAGACAAATGAAAGGGCCACGTCAATGGGACACATCAAATGGACACATCAAACGGCCACATCAACGGGACACGTCAACAGGACACATCAAAGGGCCACGTCAACGGGACAAATGAAAGGGCCACGTCAACGGGACACATCAACGTGCTACACTCGCTGCCCACGATAACATGCCATGTCAATGGGCCACGTCAACGGGACATGTTCGCAGGCCACGTAAATGAGCCACATCAATGGATCACATCAACTGGACACGCGTCTCCGCACATGTTCTGTTCAGCCTAGAGCGATTGCATCCTGTTGACACGTCCCGTTGATGTGTCCCGTTGATGCGTCCCGTTGATGCGTCCCGTTGACGTGTCCCATTGACGCGTTGTCAGGCTGCACACACTGCTCCACTTCCCCAAAGCTGAATCACCCTCAGTCAAGCAGACACCCAGTTAGTGAGGACACTACACAGCCTGGACCATTCCATTTGATTGGCTGCCTAAAGACATATACACCTGTTTTGTAGCCCTTTCATACATTGTTCCATAGGTACGTGGCCACATTCTGGGCTTTGTAGGTAAAAACAAGGAATTTTGGTTTATCAGAATTGACAGTATAGGGGAAAAGCTCATGATTGTGATACATGTCCACATGTCCAATCTTATAGCAATGAGGTTCCATGTCCTTGCATCATTCTGACAAATTGTGAAATTACCTTCGTTAAAGGTTCATTGCTGAATCATCAGGTTCTCTAATTGAAAGGATTTCTCACCGCTATGCAGTTCAAGCTCTGGGCTGCACGTTTTCCTGTTTACAACTTTCACGCTAGAATGTAAACTATTATTTTCCCATTTATGGAATTTACAATGGGATACTAGAGTAAGCAATGGAAACACATTTCACATTTCCCTTCACTAAATGCAAGTTGACATGTATTTAAAGTGATATAGCACACGTAGTGACTACACACAGGATTAAAACCCAGCAGCATCGGCTAACGGAAAACCACAAATCTCAAATATAAAAACGTTACTGCAAAGCAAACCATGGCTTTCTTTCATTAGAAATGGGACCTGGTGATGTCCAGAAGCATGAGCTCCTGGGGATGTGGCTTTTTCTGCCTCAATCTGGCACCCATGCTTGTGTTACCAGGACTAATTACTGTCCAGCCCTGCAGACACACTCTGTCCATACAAACAACTAACATATGACACTGCACTTTCACTAGCCCTAGAGGATACAGTAGAGCACAGCATACAAGGTGTGTGTGTGTGTGTGTGTGTGTGTGTGTGTGTGTGTGTGTGTGTGTGTGTGTGTGTGTGTGTGCGTGCATTCCTGTATGTGATTGTTTGTGTGTATGTGTGTGTGTGTGTGTAACTTCATTGACACTTATATAGCAAAGAGTCCATGACCCCCCTAATAAGACACCATCCATCTGAACACAACGCAGCAAAATGTGAACCACAAGCATGTGCAGTATTTTATTTTTATTCTAAAAGGCAAATCAATCATGTTGACTAAAAAAGCTGTTGTGACATGCCGGCTGTGTCTTGGGCTTCTGTCCATGTCAGTCTAGTAGACCCTGCTCCTGTTCTGTAGAGCAGACCACCAACACTCAGGAACTGGTCTCTCCTTCCCATGAGTACCGAGTCAGCCAGTAAGAACACAATGGCTAGTAAACAGATTATAAAGGCAGACCAATGGTAATAATTTACTAGAAATACACACAAGGCAGATTTATTGGCAAGGAAGTCACAGGTGCTTTCAATACTGCTCAAGGTGTGTTTTAAAAATGCTGATCTGTGTATTTGAGAGTATGCAAACACGAGGCTTGCACCCAAATTGTATGTTTCATTAAAGAAAAGTAATATTTACAAGCTTCATGAAAATTTCAGAAAGGTTTAGTGTAGTGATGGGGTACTGGATGCATAACTGTGTATCCACTACACCATAATCAATCATTGGTACATGGTTGCTGTTGCACTAATGACAAGTGAGGCACTGATAATATTAATACTCAGATTCAGTCGCTCGGTTAAACATTTGGGCTCTGCTTGTCTACAGAGGGAACAGCAGATGGACTCATCCTATGAGGGGGAAGTGTTAAACTCTCTCTTTCTTTCTCTATCATCCCCCCCCCCACACACCAACAATCACACACACAATCACACACACACACACACACACACACACACACACACACACACACACACACACACACACACACACATAAAAAAATACGCAAAGGAGACTTGTGTACAAATGTAGAAGCATTATCCTGTTTCTTTACATTTATTTCCTCTCTCTCTCTCTCCTCTCTCTCTCTCTCTCTCTCTCGCTCTCTCTCTTACTCTCTCTCTCTCTCTCTCTCACTTCCCTCCATTCCTATCTCTGTCTCCTCTTTTCCCATTCCTTTGCATTTGTCTTCCCTGTCTCTCCACTCTCGCCATCCTTTCCATCTCTGACAGCTCGGCTGGATCCTACGGAGAGTCAGCCATACAAAAGGCCTTGCTCTGGGAGTGGGGCTTCGGACCAAACAAAGCACTTCTGTCCAGCATACATGCATGCGGACGCACAAAGACGCCTTTCTTCTGAGTCCCAGGGTGAGTGGCGGAGGAGCCCAAGAACCGTCCATCAGAACACTAATCCAGCAGCCTCTCAGAAACCAGACTGAGAACCATCTCCAGTGGACTTGCAGATCATAACACTCCCTGGGAGTCACACGGAGGGAAAGAGGGTCAAGAGGATTGAGTAGCCTATATCCGCTGCTTACTTAGTACTGCCGAGATACTCAATATGCAAAATTGTCCAGTGTCAGTATGTTGCTTATGCCATAGCCAATAGTTCTGTTCAAAACAACAGGGAAGGTGGGGGGGGGGGGGGGGGGGGGGGG
Organism: Brachyhypopomus gauderio; assembly: GCF_052324685.1. Lineage (NCBI taxonomy): Eukaryota > Metazoa > Chordata > Actinopteri > Gymnotiformes > Hypopomidae > Brachyhypopomus > Brachyhypopomus gauderio. Next base: position 28,747,981 of record NC_135212.1, read on the forward strand.
GGGGGGGGAATAAAAGACAGACAGAGAGTTGTGTGAACCCAGACAGCTTCTATCTGAGACCAATGTAACTGCACACAAATCACTTTGTACAAGCCTGACATGCCTTTCTAGAAACCTCTGCAATGACTCACAACAGAAGGGCCTGATATTCCTCCACAGGGATTTTAAATGGTGACAGAGAGATTAAATAATTCACATTAGTAAGCTCCTCACAAATGCCCTACATCTGGAAGTCACTGTTCATTCACAACAGCAAACATTCCTATGCAATAGAACAGGCACATTTGTAAGTCTCATAGCTGTAAAAGGCCTACTGGATTATCTATAATGTCTGGAGGATAGAGAATGAGAAAGAGAACAACACAGAGAGAGAGAGACAGACAGAGAGAGAGAGAGAGAGAGAAATCCAGAAGACCCCTCGTGGGGGTCTGAAACAATTCCTTTCCAGTCTCATTGTTTTTGAGGCAGGCACAGTACAGGTTTAATAAATGCTGCCTACTGTCTCTTACCTCATTCTGGACTACACATCTAAAGCAGACAGTATTAGGTCACTATCACAGCACCCCAGACCCCACCCTAGCCCAGGCTGTGACCTATCACAGCACCCCAGACCCCACCCTAGCCCAGGCTGTGACCTATCACAGCACCCCAGACCCCACCCTAGTCCAGGCTGTGAGCTTTCACAGCACCCCAGACCCCACCCTAGCCCAGGCTGTGACCTATCACAGCACCCCAGACCCCACCCAATCCAGGCTGTGAGCTATCACAGCACCCCAGACCCCACCCTAGTCCAGGCTGTGACCTATCACAGCAGCTCAGACCCCACCCTAGTCCAGGCTGTGAACGTCTTACCTCCACCTCTGTGTGACGCTGTGAGGATACATGTTGCCTTGCACACTGCACGTCCAAGAGAGGTGAGATGGTGGACACATGTAAACACCTGGGTGAACGTGTGTGGGTGTGTGTGTCTGACACATTTTTATCCCCTTACATGCCTTTGATGTATGCAGCGTGATTCATTGCGTGGACGAACACTAGTGCATCAACACCATGCCATGCATGTGAAGCAGCTAACGAAACACGTACACATGAGCCTTTGGTTTCTAATCGTAAATAAATTAGAAATCACATTTCCAAATTCTCCTCACACCCCAGCAGCCATGTAAAGTCTCATCTCATTAATAGAGAATCAGTTATTGCCATTTTTTTCCTTCCATGAACATTTTGAATTTCTCAGATGGTTGAGCAGGAGCAATAGCAGGTGTTCATGATCCCGCACACATGCATGTTTCCTCCGTCCAATCACAGCCCACTGAAGACGACCTGCAGGTTTAAGCACGCGCATCTTAACAACGTTCTGCAAGTCGGCTCTTCACCTCAGAGACGAGGCCAACATCCACTGCACGGGTGAGGGTTAGGGTTAGGGTTAAGGTGAGGGTTAACCCTAATCCTAATCCTATGTGAGGCGATGCACCAGTTACACAAGGGAGGAGGAGTTAATACACACTGAAACACAGACCGGCCCAGAAATTCATTTTCATTCATGAAAATGGCCAAATTAGGCAGATGACTCTTCCACCCCGCCACGCGACTCACACTGACGCAGTGTTAGACACACTCACAGGGAACGTGGGAGGTTGTTGGTGATGACATCTGCATGGCTTTGATAGGGCTAAACATGGTCCCATGTTGGACAACAGGAGCTGAGGCCCTTTACGATGAACACAGGTTCTGTTTGGTATCATTTATCTCCCAAACCTTCAGTGTAACAACATTGAACCTAGAAATTGTTTAGATCTGGAATTTGCTTATAGCTCTAGACATTTTTCATTTCTCAAAAATTTCAATATCAGCACCAAATTTGTGTTTTATTTTATATCAAAGACCATAACTTATAATGTATTACACAATACATATTTACATACATAGCACACTTACCCATGATAGTTTTTTAAACCACATATGTTCTCATACACATGCAGCACCTGTACAAGGAAAGGATATCTCAGGCAAAAACACTCATATTTCAGTATATTGTTTGCAGTTGGTCAGTAGTTATACGCAGTCGAAAGTCAACATAGAATGTAGCCTATATTTTGCAGGTGAAATGTATTTTTTTCTCTTTATTTTCCACATAACAATAACAAGAATGTTACACATAACAAAGCACAGGGTCTTTCTTGTTTAAACTGTTGTAGGTGAGTTCAAGCAAGTTTTTTCTCTACAGCTGATTAAAAATGTATCCTCACAAGATCAATTTTTGTTGCTAGGATACAGAAGCATCCTAAGGCGAGGCTGCCTCCTCAATGCCAGACGTGTTTTCTTTTTTCAACTACAGCAACATCTCTCTCTCTCTCTCTCTCTCTCTCTCTCTCTCCTCTCTCTTTCTCCCTCTCTCTCCCCCCCCCCTCTCTCTCTCCCTCTCTCCCTCTCCCTCTCTCTCTCTCTCTCTTCTCTCTCCCTCTCTCTCTCTGCCTGTCTGAAGCTCGTGTAGGGCTGTGACAGGTTCTCCACTGCGCTCCCTGCGTTTGGACCGACAGAAGTGGAGTTATCGCTATAACACTATAACACTTCAGCGTAAATACGCAGGATTTGAAAATGCAGGATATGCATCAGAATATCCGGGTAAGGTGCAGTAAGTGAATTTGTCTCCCTTTTATTTCCTTTTTCTTCTTCTATTTTCTTCTTCTTCGCCATCATCATTATTATTGTTGTGGTTGATATTCTTATTGTTGTTGTTGTATTTTTGTATTCTACTCTAAAGAAATGACATTCAAAGATTATGCTTTAGAACAGTTAATAGGCAATTACTCAATCAACGGTTGGAAGATTAGGATTTTTGAAATATTATATGTCTTTATGAAGTCTACTTCTGAACTGTTTCATCTGTTAACAATACCCGATCATTTCTAAAGGAGTCAGCGGTGACGTTAAAGACTAGGATGCATGACACTGTGCAGTAACACGGGCAGTAACCAAGGGACACTTCCCGAGTGCTTGAACTATCAGAGAAACTTTACGCTGCGCAGTCTTCTCGTTACCGCCAACTAATTACTGTTGCCAAAGCAACCAAAGAATCTCCCCGAGTAGGAGCGATGATGTGTGTGCGCAGATGTCATGCATGCTTGTCTAACGCAGACAGGTTGTCTCTGCATCGTCTCATACTTTCTCAGACTACGAGAATTTGCCACGTACCGTACATAAGCGATTAAGATTTGAGTCGTTTACATCGAATTGATGATTACGCTCTGATGCCAAACTTTAAAGATGTTGTCACAAAAGTACAAACGTACTTTATTGGTACATGGTAAGACTTCATGTAATACGCAGGTCGTACTTACTGCAATATAGTGATTATAATCCCACAATCGAATAAGACTGAATGACTAATTGACAAATAGCATTTTTATTTTCCCTAGAGGATTCATTGCAAAACATCAGAAAATGGCCTACCTAAGAAAAGAAGGCAATCAACTTACATTCTTTACAGATGTAACGTTAAGAAGCATAGCCTGTTCTGTACTGGTACGTGGGGAGCGATGCGGAGTACTCACTAAAAGGACATTTCTAAAACTCGTTTGATGGGATCTGCCGGCCAGTACACGCCTCGATGTGGTAGCCGTGGGATCTGCTCGTTTGGTGCGCTTCCTTAGTGACTTCTCTCATGTGCAGTGGTTTCACCAGCTGTAAGGCGAATTTGTTGCGAGAGCTGCCCGTAATTCTGTAAAATATTAGAGGAAGACGCGTTGGTACATAATTTATCACGTCCAGCACCTGCGTAGAATTCTAATATCGTTGTTACATGGTGCTGCCGCTATGTTTTCTTGAGTTGAGAGGTAAAACACATACACGGGAGGGAAGAAAGAGTATTTCTTCACACTCGCGGCGCACTTGAGTTGAATGATAGCTGACTTGAATGCAGAGCCGGAGTGGCTAATCGGGAGATTCGGGAGGATTCCCGATGGGCCAGCTCATGTCAATCTCTAGTTTGGGCCGATTGGGAGGGGAAAATTATTTTGGCCGGATTTGGGCATGAAACTCCCGGGCTGAAAAAGAGGCCCACTCCGGCCCTGCTTGAATGGCACAAACACCTTCATGCGGTCACTAAATTACAGACACAAACAAGATGCAAACCCTGCCTTCATAATCATATGCGATCTGTCATTCCTTCTCGTTTGTATGTCTGGGTAACATCTTCAGAAATGCGCAAAACTAATAAACAATATACAATATGACAGTTTTCGGTTCAGGTTTAAAGGTGTAACAACCAGAGACGACTCGGTTCCTACATTCGCTGCCCATGATATTGTGGTGTGGTATGATGTATAAATTACACAACAGCAGTCGGTATGATTTATGTGTGTGCGCGCAGTACAGGCAGTACAGTGTGAAGTCAGAAAAGTGTCTGCATATCAGCTGAAGGTGTTAGTAGTCGCCTCGAACGGAGCCGAACTCCCTCTCCCACTCTGCGTGCGCGCGTGCGCGCCAGCGCGTTATTGCCTTCTTGACAATAAAGTAAGGCTGGGCTATAACTCAACTGTTCACTATATAAAATTGTACACTTTCATGTGTTCTAGACCGCGTAATAATATATGAATGTGCACAAATCCGCAGGGTCTCCCTTACTGTAATAAGCGTGTTTTACATTTGGAATTGTGTGTGTTCACCACTGGACGGCCTTGTACTATGAGATGGATTTTGGGATTGTGCTGCTCGGCTCAGCGTTGATATCGGCAAAAATGAGGCGGTGAAAAGCTGTGCTATAATCATTAGCCATTCAAGAGACTCGTCTGCGTAGTGCATGTAAATAAGACCTGCAAACCTTCCGCTCTGCAGCAGAGCGCGTGCAGGGGTTTACACACCAGTACTGCTGGGCCTCCTGACAGCTATAGGCTGGCCATGACTCACACAAGCGGAGAACAGGAGAAATAGCATAATAATGTACACAACACACGGAGCCAAGAAGAAACTATAGACAAATGAAATGTATAATGGCATGTTGACATGCTCGACTGCAGCTTGTTTTCGCGCTCATGTAAGGCCTGCGTGTCGGAGTCTTCATACCCCTGAAACACTGCTCTCTGCTTTCAGAAGGCAAGAGATTTTCTTCCTCCTACGCACGTGTTCTGAGCCGAGGGTGCACACCTTCAGTAGACTGCGTGGCTCCTTCTGATGGAGATGTGATACGAGTTCTACCTTAGTCATGTTTTCTGAGGCCCCATCACTTTGCAAATGATTCATCTCCTGTTCATTAATATGGAGAGAAAATTGTGCATTATATACAGTGTATATATGTAGATATATTCAAACCTGAAGGTCCTACATTCGACACAGTGTTTGTCTAGAAACCTATAAACTATAATCTTGAATACCTGTACAAGATACCTGTACAAGTTGCACATCTCTACATCTCTCTCTCTCTCTCTCTCTCTTCTCTCTCTCTCTCTATATATATATATATATATATATATATATATATATATATATATATATATATATATATATATATATACAAACAAACATATATATATGGCAGTCAAGCAGGGAACACAACTTCCACCTGTACATTCATCCACTGTATGTATTTAAATAATTCTTAAAATAATTCCACCAACTGGCCTCTTAAAATTCCAGCCCAACAAGAGAGAGAGCTGCACAAATCTTGTGTCACATCAACAAAAAGCCGTGCTGGTGCGCGTCTCTCTGCGCGTCTCTCTGCGTGTCTCTCTGCGCGTCTCTCTGCGCGTCTCTGCGTGTCTCTCTGCGTGTCTCTCTGCGCGTCTCTCTGCGCGTCTCTCTGTGTGTCTCTCTGCGCGTCGCTGCGTGTCTCTGCGTGTCTCTCTGCATGTCTCTCTGCGTGTCTGTGTGTCTCTGCGCGTCTCTGTGTGTCTCTCTGCATGTCTCTCTGCGTGTCTGTGTGTCTCTGCACGTCTCTGTGTGTCTCTCTGCGTGTCTCTCTGTGTGTCTGTGTGTTTCTGCGCGTCTCTGTGTGTCTCTCTGCGTGTCTCTGCGCGCCTTTGCACGTCTCTCTGTGTGTCTCTCTGCGTATCTCTCTGCGCATCTCTGCGTGTCTCTCTGCGTGTCTTTCTGCGCGTCTCTCTGCGCGTCTCTCTGTGGGCGTGCACAAACAGGAGTGTGAAGAGGCTTCAGCAGTTTGTCAGCCCCATTCGCTGTTGAGCAAATCCATTTCTGAGCAAAGAAAAGCATTTCAGCTTTGTAGTTGGAGAGGGCGGGTGTGTGGAGGAAGGGGTGTGGGGGGTGTGGAGAGGGGAGTGGAGGGTCTGTTTTGCACAGAGAAGCTTCACATTCTCCCCTCTGCACGATGGCTGCTTTAAAGGATGCATAAGCTTTTTACACGCTCAATATGCCTTGCTCAAGTGTCCCTGTGCTGTGTGACATTTCCTCTCCCCTCCCGATGCACCTTTGGACAGTGGACAGTGCGCGCTGGAGTTTCATATCCAGTTGAATTTCATTTGGGCTTTTCGCTTTTTTGACTGAAGTGGTCAGGCAGCTACGGCACGGTGAGGATTCAACCCTCGTAATGTGATGAAAGGGCTTTCAGCTCACGGCAAGGTGCCGAAGCCCAATGCAGTCAAAGCACTGGTTTTGACAGAAGGTGATATGCACTGCTTCGTAAACACTGAGATGAATGCCTTTCCAATCAGACCACTCCAGTCCAGTGACTGGGATTACTGGTATGACTGCTGAACAACAAGTAGGACTGCGTGTCCTCTACAGCAGTCAGTTGAGGCACCTGAGATGAGCAGGGCTGTTCAAGACTGCTCATGCGTTGTTTAGTGTTGTCAAACTAGTGATATTATCAAGATGTAGGCTACTGCTTCCTGTAAGCCATACTCACCATCATGTACCATAATGTCATGTACTGTAACTAGGTTACCAGGTTTTTACCATTACCATGGTTTACCTGGTTTACCAGGTTTATCACCATCACTGGTAACATGTATAATGATTGTTTGCCTGTGTGGATTTTTTACATGCATTCAGCCACATCAGTGTGTTCGTCTCATTAAAACACAACAGTATACAAACACACCGTCACATCTTAAGCGTCTGTCCCTCCCCAATGCTCCAGTGCTTTTTTATAACTGTTGAATGTTTCCACACATATGAACAACTCTTCCCCTCAGCTCCATTCTCCAGCTCAGCATAAGCTGCTTTCATGGCTCGTAAGAGGCTAACCTCAACAGTTCGGCTCATGTTCATGTCCTAACTAGACCCTGCAATTTTGCTGTGAGTGAACTTTTCGGTCTTGTTCTCTGCCTCTGTGTCCTGTTTATGGATCAATGGCCTTAGTACTGTAAGGCATGTTGTGTTAATATTTAATTGAGTCCCTCAACTGTTCTAAAGGGAGACAAACTGCTTCCCAGCTCTGACTGTGCCTCAATTTCATCCCCAGCCAGCCTCTGCAGGGCTGAGGTATGATGTGTATGTTCTTATGTTTACCATTTCAGTAGTTTAGGTAACACAGTGGAGTCTTAGAATCAGTTAGAAGCTTCATTGCTCTTGGGATATTTTGTGAAGCAAATGACATCCAGGACTGGTATGGCTACCAGTTACAGCATGAGCTACTGTGTTTGTGTGTGTGTGTGTGTGTGTGTGTGTGTGTGTGTGTGTATGCATGGAAAGGGGCCCCATGCCTCAAAGCTAGCAAAGTGTCTCATGGCACAAAAGGGGGAACTTCTAAACCTCCAAACCTCTCTCTCTCTCTCTCTCTCTCTCTCTCTCTCTCTCTCTCTCTCTCTCTCTCTCTCTCTCTCTCTCTCTCTCTCTCTCTCCATCCCTCACTCACATGCACACACACACACACACACACACACAAGAAACTCCAAAAATACTAAAGGAAAATGTGTATGTGTATGTATATTTATGACGTTGGGTACATGATGTGAAACAGACGAATGCAGACGGGTGTAAACTGATGAGGTTTATTGGAGAGAAGAACCCAGGAATTACTAGGGCCACAGGGAGAAGTCCACACTCCAAGCTGGGCGTCACTACACTCCAGGTCAGGGTAAATCATAGGCAGCACAAACCAGGCATAGATACAGAGGGGCAAATCCAACATCGAGAACACAACAGCACACAAAACAAGTCGGAACATACAGGGAACCAGGAAGACACAAACGCTCGTATGCTGTCCATGAAAATAGGTGATACTTCGCGGGGAGTAGATGTTTGGAACTGCTTAAAAACAGGTCATAATTAGACACAGGTGAAAGACACAGGTAATTACTTTGGGGAGGAGGAACGAGTGGGGCGATGCCATGCATTCTGGGGCTGTAGTCTCTGTGGTAGGGCTGCATGACAATATTATAGGATGTGCATTAGAATGTTATTGTATAGTACATATATATGTAATGATGTACCGCTTACAAAATAAAACTATTCAAAATTTTAAAAATATTTTTTGCAATGATCACTAAAGACAACAACAACAATGGACAATAATAATAATAATAATAATAATAATAATAATAACAAAAATAATCATTTCAAAATTAAAAAAATTTTTTGCAATGATCACTAAGACAACAACAACAATGGACAATAATAATAATAATAATAACAAAAATAATAATTTCCTGTACTTCAAATCCCCAAGGATTGTTTTTACTATAATAAATGTTATCTTGAAGGTAACACAGGTTTGCAGGAAGCATCATTGCTATGAGAAGAAGGCATGCCTAGGGGATTTGTTTGCTACTTGAGTTTGGAATTGATTTTGTGAGCTGACTGTTTGATTTAAGTATACTGTTAAGAAACTGCCTACAAATAAAATCCAATTAATTTCTGGGCCTCTCTGTACCCAAAAAAAGCCCTGTACCTACCCCACTAAGCTAATTAACACGATTAGCCAAGGGGAACTGCTTAAAGATACGCTAGAGCAAAAGTTAGTCTAAACTACAGTTTGGGAAACTGACATGAATGTGGGTCTGATGGATTAGCAGTTTTTTTTTATTACTAGACTCTGCTAACCTCAGTGTGCATAGTGTGCTGGAGCCACAGTGCTGCTGCATTTCTTATCTTTTCTATAAATGTCTTTTGATCCGAGGTCTGAACAGCATAGCTTGACTGACATGTTTTATTCTCTTCAGAGAGTCAATTCAGTGTGTCCTGACCGCTTTGAACATAAGCCCTCTGTAGATCAGCGTGAATAGAAGGATTCCCAAGAAAAGGCTCTTTAACCAACAATTCTAGACCTTTTTTATGTGTCCTGGACAGTTTTGGCGGCAAAGAAAATGCACTAATTCCTCTCCCTCTCCATGACTTCCGCCACCCCAGTGTGCTAAAACAGTAACTCTTCAGCCGTCCAAGTTTCTGTCACCAAAGTGAAAGTTCTCAACCTTCCGTCTTGTAGCCGCTGATCTCTCCGGACAGCGTAGAAGAACAGGCGTGAAGAAGAGCTGGCGCACACATGGCACTGGGCCAACGTGAGCTGCCCTGCTGGAGTCTGGGGCTGGCAGGCCCATTTTCAGCACAGAAAGATAACAAGTCCAGCCGCTGTTGAGGTGCCATCACCAGATTCGGCCCGGCGACTCCTGTGCTGTGCGGCAGGGAGAGATAGCATCACTGGGTACGTGTGATAACCAGTGGATACGCACTGCGCCCCTGCTGGAAACCAGTCTGACTTTGCACAGGGTGTGAAAAATGTCTCATCCACCCAGGACTGAGGGAGAGGAAACACGACAGAGGAGTCAGAGCCAAGCAGTGAGATCAGAACATGGGCTTAGCCAGCCACACATGTGAGAGGGCTGGCGTCTCCTCACCAGAGGTGTGACAGAGAGCCCAGATTACAGTCAATTAGAAGACCAGATCGTTTGGAACAATTAAATATAAATGAAATATGATATCCGAAAAGCTATTAATGCAGCTTTACATAATAGAGAATGATACTGAGTCATATAAAAACCTCCTAATAACTGATTTGTTCACCAATGTCGAAGCAAATTATATATATATATATATATATATATATAATTTGAAGAAGACTTGAGGTAAGTAAGTGCAGTGTAGTTAGGGAAGATACGTAGAGAAAGAAAAAATTGTAAAGTACACAAAGTTTCCCGAGAAACTGGACGTTTCGGACAGAGGTCCTTCATCAACTCTGCAAGCAAAGTGTTTCTGAATTAACAGGAGGAGGAACCAGTATATATGTGAAAACGTAGATGTTTAAATCACATTTTCAGCATTTTCAATTTTCCAGAAATGGACATAGGCACATTGAGACAGATATGGTTCCGATGGCTTTGATGGTCTTAAGATTTCACGAAAGTCATTTGCTGTTGGAGGTGCCACATGGACTGATATCATTTGCACAACATCCTGCTGCAATGCCATGGTGTATTTTTTCAGCAGCAGAGGTTTGCTGGGTGGACATGACAACATGTGACGCTTCCCTTGGAGTGGTGAGAAAAGATGCGATGACATTTTTAGAGATGGCAGTGGAAAGCTGTTCTAGTGTAGCGGCTGATGTGGTGGTTGTGAGGTTGTTTAGCAGTACACAACAGAAATACTCATATACACATGCTAGAAAGATACAAAATAGACGTCAGGTATACACTTTTGTTCACCTTAGCAACAACAGTTTGTGTTCAATTGTAGGACATTTTCACCCTTAGTGTAGCATTTTTGCCTTCGGTCAGAGACCGAAGTATTTATGTGTATTTATTGATTTACGTTTGTGTGTTTCTTCTTCCTTGCATATCTGTTCTGACATGTCTGTTCACAGGGATACTGGTGAGTGAGAGTAAATCTGCAGTGTGTGTGTGTGTGTGTGTGTGTGTGTGTGTGTGTGTGTGTGTGTTTATCTTATTTTCAAAGGTTTTCCGAGGAATACATTTCAGCTCAAACTCATCGATTACATGTGCATCAGAAAACACCAAGAAGGGAGAAGACACCAGATTTTATTGTCCTAATGACAATTTTTGTGTCTTGTTTCTTACTTCAGATCCATGATGTTTTCCAATCTCCCCCTCTCTGTGTTCCTGCAGGTGGTACGTTGACTCGGTATCAGTGCTTCCTCATGTGTGATCGGACGGACCTCCCAGTTTCTCCTTCATGGCTCTTCTCCACCTCTGACCCCTCACACTCTCTCTCCTCCACCTCTGACCCCTCACGCTCTCTCTCCTCCACCTCTGACCCCTCACGCTCTCTCTCCTCAACCTCTGACCCCTCACGCTCTCTCTCCGCCACCAAGCGCTAAACCGTCCCCTCACTCCAACATTACACCATGCCCTCCACCGTCCGTGCTGTACTGCTGATGCTGCTGGGAGCCGGTGCGCTGCTGTCCGGCGGAGACTCGCCCCGGCGTGAGATCAAGATCGACGGGGACCTGGTGCTGGGGGGTCTCTTTCCCATCCACGAGAAGGGCCTGGGCATGGACGAATGCGGCCGCATCAACGAGGACCGGGGCATCCAGAGGCTGGAGGCCATGCTCTTCGCCATCGACCAGATCAACGGCGACGATGGCCTGCTGCCGGGCGTGCGGTTGGGGGTGCACATCCTGGACACGTGCTCCCGGGACACCTACGCGCTGGAACAGGCGCTAGAGTTTGTGCGAGCCTCGCTGACAAAGGTGGACGACACCGAGTTCATCTGCCCTGATGGCTCATACGCGCTGCAGGAGGACACGCCGCTGGCCATTGCGGGCGTCATCGGGGGCTCCTACAGCAGCGTCTCCATACAGGTCAGCACGGGTCTACTGCACATGTGCAGCCACAAAGGCACTGGTGACTCATGCCTACCAAACATGAACACACCGTGTATTCATCACCGTCACCATTAACCAGCCAGACCTGGAGGTCTTTCTCTGTGTTAGAGATGATCATTTTTGTACATGGTGTTACCAAAATATTACTGGCTGCAGTATGAGTTTATGTCTGAAAGCAGAACCGCCCTCGGAGGACACAGTGGAGGACACAGTGGAGGACACAGTGGAGGACACAGTGGAGGACACAGTGGAGGACAACAGTGCGGAGACCTTGCTACTGTCCAGCTTCAGAGTACCTGATCTATTATTTAAAGAGCACCATTGAGGAGAGAGAAAGTGGGCACCGCCCCTCATCCAGGCCTGGCCATTTAAGCGCAAGCAGGCCCGGGCTGCAGGCCCCTAGTCCCGCACTCCTGGATTAGCAGTGTGCCTGTGCCATCGAGAGTGCTTTGCGTGTCGCTGCTTTCTTGTGGCACTGGTAACAGAGCTGGAGAATTTGCATAGTTTTACATACATAACCTCCTCCATCTGGGACTCCACAAAAGCCAGTTTTCCCTGTCAGTTCCAGGATCCATAATCTCATAGTCTTTTTCTAAACTCCCTGTCTCTCTCCCTCTCTCTCTCCCTCCCTCTCTCCCTCCCTCTCTCCCTGTCTCTCTCCCTGTCTCTCTCTCTCTCTACTCCTCTCTGTCTTGCTCTTCAAGCGTCTGTTCTTGTCTATTCTGTCACAGATATGGCTGTTTATTTCTGGAGAAGTGAGAAGGACTCTGACCTCACTGTGGCCTCTTGTTAGATAACCATTGTTACCAGTCACTCTCTTCTCATCGACAACAATTAGTCACTGTTGATTCCTCCCTCTGCTCCTACTGCTCATTCCCTCTGCTGGCTGTGCAGTCTCCTACACCGTATCTCCTTCACCATATCTGCTTCACCGTATCTCCGACACTATATCTCCTACACCGTATCTCCTTCACCATATCTCCTTCACCATATCTCCTACACCGTATCTCCTACACCATATCTCCTACACCGTATCTCCTTCACCATATCTGCTTCACCGTATCTCCGACACTATATCTCCTACACCATATCTCCTTCACCATATCTGCTTCACCGTATCTCCGACACTATATCTCCTTCACCATATCTGCTTCACCATATCTCCTACACCGTATCTCCTACACCATATCTCCTACACCATATCTCCTTCACCATATCTGCTTCACCGTATCTCCGACACTATATCTCCTACACCATATCTCCTTCACCATATCTGCTTCACCGTATCTCCTACACTATATCTCCTACACCATATCTCCTTCACCATATATACTTCACCATATCTCCTACACTATATCTCCTTCACCATATCTGCTTCACCGTATCTCCTACACTATATCTCCTACACCATATCTCCTACACCATATCTCCTTCACCATATCTCCCAAACCATATGTCCTTCACCATATCTCCTACACTGTATCTCCTACACCGTATCTCCTACACCGTATCTCCTTCACCATATCGCCTACACCATATGTCCTTCACCATATCTCATACACCATATCTCCTACACCATTTATAAACCTACACCATATCTTCTACACCATATCTCCTTCACCATATCTCTTACACTATATGTCTTTCATCATATCACCTACACTATATCTCCTTCACCATATCTCCTACACCATATCACCTTCACTATATCTCCTTCACCATATCTCCTACTCCATATCTTCTACACCATATCTCCTTCACCATATCTCCTACACCATATCTCCTACTCCATATCTTCTACACCGTATCTCCTACACCATATCTCTGCTCCTCAGGAAGCACAGCAATTATTTTTACACACCATGTAAAGGAATGAAAGAGCATCTTACTGGTTAGGTGCCATGTAACTGTAGGAGGTGCAAGGGTTATTAAAGAATTTATGCAGTAGTGCACACTACAAGTCTATATAAAATGATATTCAATCTAATGATAACAAATAGATTTAATTATCAATCATCTGTACCTAGTTGTAGGGCAAAGTATGTTTATTAAGACATTTTCAATACTCCTGGTCATAATCTGTATATGTATATTATATAATATATATATAATAATTGACAGGATATTTCCTTATCCATATCCATATTTATATATATAAATAAATAAATTTATTTAACTATAATCACGGTAAGAAATGTGAAGGCTAAGATCAGAACTAAGCAAAACCAGTGATTAATAAGTAAAACATACTAATAATACCAGAAAACAAGGAACACAACTATGTTAATTAGAACTAATTATTATTTTAATTAATGAAGTACATTCAAACTCTTTGAACATGAAATATGTCACTATACACATATGCTCACATAATAATAAACTAAAATCACACTCATAATAAATTTGTCACGAACAAAGAACCTGCTGACAAGAACAAGAAAAACGAGGCACACGTGTCTCCAACCGAAGTGTTTCATGCATGCGACGCAAACCACACATAAACATATGCAGGCATATGAAACAGACAATATAACAATAACAAGCATAACAACCCCCAGGTGATGTGGGCAATGAGACATGAAACCCACCTGAGGGAGATATGGCCAAAGCAAATGTGTAGACACAAAACTATAAACGCAAACTACAGGGGGATGGAACCGTGACAAAATGAAACCGTGGTGACTGGATCAAGGTTGGTACCGGACAGAGCGGGGTTCCCTGGGTACCAAAAGCATCAATCACTTGTCTTTTTATTAATCAGTTTGTTCAGGATGTAAAACTGCTCCTATAACACTGCTGTCAATTTTACACTCTCCAAAGTAAAATATAATTATTGTGCCATGAGCTATTTAACACCACAGACAGTAATCACACTGGACCAGTCATGTCTGTCCATGCTAAGGAAGAGGCCTGATGGCTCTGAGATGAAAAGATCGCACTGATGGATTTACAACAGCCTGACAGCAGGGACATCACGCAGACCGACATCGAAGGTCCTGCCGCGCAGGAGTCTCGCCACAGCGTATGGTGGTGGCATCTTTTGCCACCATGCCCGCTGAGCCTATTGTGCCTGCTGCGTTGTGTGTGAGTTATGTGTGATTTGTGTGAGCCAAGCTGAGTCAGACCAAAGCGACGCATCCACTCTCCATCGCCCCCTGCTGGGACTGCCTGCACATACTGAGTTGCATTATCATGGACTGATCCAATTAAGAAACCAAAAAATAATATTTTATGTATCACGGACTTTGGATAATTAATTCACAAGGCACTGATGTATTGGTCTCAAGAAGGTTTGTAATACAGTGTGTGTGTGTGTGTGTGTGTGTGTGTGTGTGTGTGTGTGTGTGTGTGTGTGTGTGTGTGTGTGTGTGTGTGTGTTTTCTCTCCCCTCCCAGGTTGCCAACTTGTTGCGCCTCTTCCAGATCCCCCAGATCAGCTACGCCTCCACCAGCGCGAAGCTCAGTGACAAATCACGCTATGACTACTTCGCTCGCACTGTCCCGCCAGACTTCTACCAGGCCAAGGCCATGGCAGAAATCCTGCGCGCCTTCAACTGGACCTACGTGTCCACGGTGGCATCCGAGGGCGATTATGGCGAGACGGGCATCGAGGCCTTCGAGCAGGAAGCCCGTCTGCGCAACATCTGCATTGCGACGTCGGAGAAGGTGGGCCGCTCCAACGCCAAGCGCTCCTCGTACGAGGCGGTGGTGCGGCAGCTGCTCCAGAAGCCCACGGCCCGCGTGGTGGTGCTGTTCCTGCGCAGCGATGACGCCCGCGAGCTGCTGGCCGCCGCCACCCGCCTCAACTCCTCCTTCCTGTGGGTGGCCAGCGATGGCTGGGGGGCGCAGGAGAGCATCGTGAAGGGCAGCGAAGCCACGGCGGACGGGGCCGTCACGCTGGAGCTCGCCGCGCACCCCCCTCCCCGAGTTCAACCACTACTTCCAGAACCTCAACCCGCTGAACAACCACCGCAACCCCTGGTACAAAGACTTCTGGGAGCAGAAGTTCCAGTGCTCGCTGGGCGGGGTGGCGAATGGGGCGGTGAGTGGGGCAGGAACCCCGAAGCCACCCTGCGACCCGGGCCTGGCAGTAGATGACAGCAACTTTGAGCCTGAGTCGAAGATCATGTTCGTGGTGAACGCGGTGTACGCCATGGCACATGCCCTGCACCGCATGCAGAGGGCGCTGTGCACCAACACCACTCGCCTGTGTGATGCCATGCGTAGCCTCGACGGACGAAGGCTGTACCGCGACTTCCTGCTCCACATCAACTTCCGAGGTACCGCAACTCCACCCAGCACCCTCCTGTCCCCGCCCACCTCTCTCTCCTCTCTCTGTCCCCGCCCACCTCTCTCTCCTCTCTCTGTCCCCGCCCACCTCTCTCTCCTCTCCCTGTCCCCGCCCACCACTCTCTCCTCTCTCTGTCCCCGCCCACCTCTCTCTCCTCTCTCTGTCCCCGCCCACCTCTCTCTCCTCTCCCTGTCCCCGCCCACCTCTCTCTCCTCTCCCTGTCCCCGCCCACCACTCTCCTCTCCCTGTCCCCACCCACCACTCTCCTCTACCTATCCCCACCCACCACTCTCCTCTATCTGTCCCCGCCCACCTCTCTCTCCTCTCCCTGTCCCCACCCACCACTCTCCTCTCTCTGTTCCCGCCCACCTCTCTCTCCTCCCCTTGTCCCCGCCCACCACTCTCCTCTCCCTGTCCCCGCCCACCTCTCTCCTCTCCCTGTCCCCGCCCCGGTCGCTGCGCCCGAGGCCTGTGTGGAGGTGCTAAAAGGATGATGTCATGCCCCGTTGCCTGATGGTTCTTAATGCGAGCGGAGGTGAATAATTAGAGGCAGCTAGACAGCTCATTGGCTGATGGCACGCACCGCCCAGAGGATTGCTTTTGACTGACAGGTGAAGGGTGCCGGGAGCAGGTAAAAATAAACCATGGAAAAATGCTTGGTCTAGGATGGGCTTATCCATGCTCATCTGTGAGCGTACACAAACAGGTACAAGGTACAGAGCAGGGAGGGGATGGAAAACCCTGAACTCCCTTAAGGCAGCAGTGAAAGAGTTAATAAGCCATGGGAACAAAGGCAAGCTGCAAACTGGTTATGAAGACGTGATACAGGAAGACGAAGAGATCGGCGTGAGGAATGAGTGCAGAGACAGAAATATGGGAACTGATGCAATAAGAAAAAGACTTGTGTGCAGTTGTGTGCATGTTCATGCATATGTATGTGTGATAGTGTGTGTGTATTTGTGTTTTAGAGAGAAAGAAGGAAAGAAAGAAAGACGTGGTGAGATAAAACAATCTGAGAGAGGTTGAGTGGGTTGGTTATGCGTCAGCAGAAGACGATTCTCTTTGAAATTCACCATCTTCGTTTCTCCAGCACAAAATCAAAGACGTGTGGGGTTTGCTGTCTGGGGCGATGGGGTGGCAGGTGAGACAGGTGAGACAGGTGAGACACCTGAGAGAGGGAGACACATGAGAGAGGGAGACAAGAGAGAGGGAGACACATGACAGAGAGAGACACCTGAGAGAGGGAGACACCTGAGAGAGGGAGACACATGAGAGAGAGAGACACCAGAGAGAGAGAGACACCTGAAAGAAGGGGACACCTGAGAGAGGGAGACACATGAGAGAGGGAGACACATTAGAGAGGGACTGTGGACCTTGGAAGTTTGAAAGCAGTAGAGCAAAGGCCAACAATATCAGGGGCAGGTGGAGTAAAGGGCTGGAAGTGGAGTAACGAGGCCAAGGTGGAGTAAATGGCTGGAGGTGGAGTAAATGGCTGGAGGTGGAGTAAAGAGGTGGAGGTGGAGTAAAGTGCTGGAGGTGGAGTAAAGAGGTGGAGGTGGAGTAAAGAGGTGGAGGAGGAGTAAAGAGGTGGAGGTGGAGTAAAGTGCTGGAGGTGGAGTAAAGAGGTGGAGGTGGTGTAAAGAGGTTGAGGTAGAGTAAAGTGCTGGAGGTGGAGTAAAGAGGTGGAGGAGGAGTAAAGAGGTGGAGGTGGAGTAAAGGGCTGGAGGTGGAGTAAAGAGGTGGAGGTGGAGTAAAGGGCTGGAGGTGGAGTAAAGAGGTGGAGGTGGAGTAAAGTGCTGGAGGTGGAGTAAAGAGGTGGAGGTGGAGTAAAGTGCTGGAGGTGGAGTAAAGAGGTGGAGGTGGAGTAAAGGGCTGGAGGTGGAGTAAAGACGTGGAGGTTGAGTAAAGACGTGGAGGTGGAGTAAGTGGCCACCAATGATTCTTCCTGTCTTAATCATGGTCAGAGTTTCATTCATGCTCTGAGCTCAAGTCTTCCAGACACCACACAGAAATATCAGTTTCATTTCCTTGATTGTAATTTATGGCACATTGAATTAAACATTAACACAAATGTGTTGAGACGAGTTCAGTATTATCTTCCCTGCTGTCCTGTTTTACTGTGCCTGAAATTCAAAACTTCTCCCAGCAAAACCAGAAAAAATCCTCTTGATTGCATTTCTGGACTATTCATTTTGGTAGAGGCTATGGCTTTCTCCCTTTGTAAGGTGTTAGACTGAGGTTTGCCTGACTGTGTGTTGGCTACCCTAACCAAACCTAACTAACCCTAACCCAACCTAACTAACCCTAACTAACCCTAACTAATCCTAACTAACCCTAATCCTAACCCTCAGTGGCGCAAAAAGGGGGAATGCAGCGTATGCGACGCATAGGGGCGCTGCACTAGAGGGGGCGCCAAATCGATGAGATATAATACTTAATTTGTGTCCATCTTACGTTCGCCACCCACCCGGTCAACAACCTTTGTTCGAGGGGGGCACCGATAGTATGCTTGCATACACCTCAGAAAGTAAGTAATTGCAACCCTGCTAACCTTAACCCTAACACAGTTTACAGTTAAACCCTTAATTGCTGTTGCAAATAAAACGTGAATGAGATCCTGTGTAAAACTGAAGAAGTATGGGGAGGAGCCAGATCTCTCTCTCGATCCTTTTGCATCTGTGTATATGCTGTAACACCTTGATCCCTGCACCTCACTACTGAATTAGACCTGACTTTAAAATGTAGATTTGACCTCCCTGGCCACCAATACACTTGCTTTCTCAGCCCAGAGAGAAGAGGACCTACTTGCCCTCTGTGGTCCACTATAAGGCCAACGTAGTGAAGTTTACCTCACACATCATGGGTCTCTGCACATAAGGCAGAGGTCCCCCAACCCCCCCCCCCCCCCCCCCCCCCCACATCCCACAAACTCCCCCACCACCCAACCCCCCCACTCCTAATCGAGCAGTTGATGAGGAATCCCGTTTCTTGCTAGTCTACTTTAGCAGACAGGCTTAAACTTGAAGGGCTAAGATTCTTTTCACACATTGTTATGCATACATTTGTTTCGTTTAGGTGCTTTGTAAGGTTACGGCAAGAGAAAGTGTAGCTTCAAATGATAATTAGAATATGATTGAAT
Organism: Brachyhypopomus gauderio; assembly: GCF_052324685.1. Taxonomy (NCBI): domain Eukaryota; kingdom Metazoa; phylum Chordata; class Actinopteri; order Gymnotiformes; family Hypopomidae; genus Brachyhypopomus; species Brachyhypopomus gauderio. The sequence continues at coordinate 28,767,141 of NC_135212.1, forward strand.
GCTTTCACAGTGCCAGCATAACACTGCATCATTATATAATGGTCAAAAGGTTTTGATGAGAGATGTTGCATCAGAACGGTCTCTAGTATTAACATGTCCCAGCTCTCAGTTTGTCATTTCTCCAATGCTATGCTCTTCACTCAGACTAATGCACTGTGGCAACATGTCGTTGCTATGGTAATTGGGTCTGCACATGGCACCAATTGGTGAAGTAATCCAATAGAGTAAGAGGAGGATGTGCTGTCTACTGCTAAAAGAGACACAGAAAAAGAGAGAGAGAGAGGGAGGGAGAGGGAGAGAGGACAAGACAGAGGCAGAGAGAGAAAGAGAGAGAGAGAAAGAGACAGAAAAAGAGAAAGAGAGGAGAGAGGGGGAGAGAGGGAAAGAGAGAGAGACAGGAAAAAGAAAGAGGCAGGGAAAGAGGGAGAAAGAGAGGCAGAGAGAAAGTGCGAGAGAGAGAGAGAGAGAGAGAGAGAGAGAGAGAGAGAGAAATGTACTGCTTCAAAGTGTAGAGATCCCATGCCTACTGAGCAAACACATGCCTATGCACATGTAGCAAGAGGCACAAACACACACACACACACACACACACACACACGTATACACACACACACAGAAGAACATTTTTGAACACAGGCCATTTGGGACATTTGAGTTTGATTTTTGATTTTCTGCAATAAAATCTCAGACACACACTGCCCACACACAGTGAAACAAATCTTACAGTCATCCACCAACAACAGACATCAGTACACACAGCCAAACAACCATAAGTGATCTCAAAAATATAATCCAGATTACCTAGAACATCTTGAATCTTAACCCCTCATATACACAAAAATATATAAAATAAAATAAAATCCAGATAAATTCACATTCACATAAATTCTCAAAAATGTGTGTGTGTGTGTGTGTGTGTGTGTGTGTGTGTGTGTGTGTGTGTGTGTGTGTGTGTGTGTGTGTGTGTGTATTAAAGTCCCCTCAGGCAATGCTGAGCCAAAAAGCTTGAGATGATACAGCCACCATTCCGCTTATACGCCACACACGCACGCAAACACACACACACACACATACACAGACACACAGACACACACACACACACACACACACACACACACATGCAAACAAACACACACAGAGACATTCTTTTTTTTATTCACATATGATATACAGCTACACCTGAATTTAAATGAAAGGATTTTCTATTTGTTGTTGTGCTGTTCAATTAGTTAAACAGTCCTGGGCGTAATCTCCATTCTGAATAATCTCTATATTGTATTCTTAGTGTGAGCTACCAGGTCTTTCTTATTTAAATTAGACTACATAGAGTGTGTGCAACAGTGTGTCTTCCTCTTACTGTAATGCCACAAACCAGTCAATAGCTAATGAGGACATACGTGTACGTACGTTCCCTGCATGTGATAACGGATTGATCATTTTCCCCATATAAAGCAACGATTAAGATTCTGAAACTGTGGCTTGAAGAGCCAAGACCATGGTCTATGACAGAAGTGGCTTTCATTTATGAATACTTTCATTTATGGATACTAATCAACTAATGACATCTTATAAAGAGATAACCATATAACCCTGGCTGGCTTTTATTGGCTGCAAGCTACATTTGTTTTCATCAGCTTGGACAACCTAGCCAGTGCTGCCTAATTCATTGTGCCTTTCATTAGTTCATCCTGTGTTGAACATCTCAGAGGTGTAGGTTTGGGATTAGCTAATAGACACAAATTGGTTTGTGTTGTCAGATCACGTCAGATGTGGTTAACAGTGATTGGTTGACTATATGGGATTCTAATCCCATCCCAGACCCTGACTGGTACATTCAGCTTCCCCCTGACAGACTGGACTGAGCTCACACTGTAAACATCACGGCTTCATCCCACACAAAGAATGCATGTTTGTGTACTGGCTCAGATTATGCACATTTATTATGAGATTTCACTTTCTTACGTGCACCTACTTTATGGCCATATTTCAGAAGCAGGCACGCAGTCTACATACATCCAACCACCTGCTCTTGGTTTAAACACATTATTAATGAGAGGAGCTGCTATAAACTGCAGAGAAGCTGCTATAAACAAAGCTTAAATGTCCAGATATTGAGATGGGTTATAATAATTCTGCGTATTCCTAAGACCTTTTGAACTCATTGAACAGGACCGGTTGCCTATAAATGTGTCTAATAAAGTGAACATTTGGTGTATGGAGCTCCAGACTGCATTAAGTCTGACACGTCAGGAAAGTTTTGTCTATATTAAAGTTGGCTGTAAGAGTAAAGCAATGTTTTAGTTATAATGTAGACTGTGTGAGATAAAGTGTTGAAAAGAATATTAAAGAACAGTATAAACAAGTACAGATTGATAAATGGATGAAGTTAGGAGTGGTTGAGGAAAACTGATGTGAATGGGTATAAATGTAAACTAACTCTGTGTGTGTGTGTGTGTGTGTGTCCTGAGATGTCCTTCACTACAATTACGCAACACAACGTGAGGGAAATAATACTTCCAGAAACCCAGTGGTGAACACACGTATTTAAGTCATAATTAAACACCGGCACACATTTGCTCAAGGATCTCCTCAACGGGACACATCAATCCAGAGGACCACCCCCTTCTCCCCCTCCCTCAAGGAGCAGACCTGGCTCACAGATTGAACCAAAACACACAGAAATAGAATCCAAAATGCCATATTGTGGAATAGCCCAGCTCTGTGTCTGTATGTCCAGACATATATGTCTTTTATACGCACCCTGTGTGTAGGTGTATCTGTGTGAATGTGCATGAGGTGTGTGTGTGTGTGTGTGTGTGTGTGTGTGTGTGTGTGTGGTGTGTGTGTGTGTGGTGTGTGTGTGTGTGGTGTGTGTGTGTGGGTGTGGTGTGTGTGTGTGTGTGGGGTGTGTGTGTGTGTGTGTGTGTGTGTGGATAGAGGCCATCGGGTCTGAAGAGGACCTGTCAGCTGACAGGATGAGTGTGAGGTAGACAGAGGCTCCTGTTAGCCTGTTCTTCAGAGGTCTGCTCCTGCACTGGTAGGTGCTGTGGCACCTGAGTCACCCAGATCGCACAAGCTTCGTTTCCGCATGACAGGACTGACAGGCAACAGGGCACCGTGTCACCATGGAGTCACAGGAGTTTAAAGTGTAGCTGTCTAACAATTCTCAGTATGGGGGGGGGCAGTGACAGGAAGAGATTTATGACAATTATGACTGTGTAGAAGTAACGGCACACAGGAACAATATGGACAGAAACTTCTGAAAGGCTTAAAAGTGTTTGACTCATCTATTTCTGTGTATATGGGGGGGGGGGGGGGGGGGGGGTGGCACAGTTAGTATATACACCAGAGTAACCCTTCAATATCACCTGACGTTTAAATGAACATACAATTATGTGACATTATTCTCTCTCTGTTTCTGTGTCTTTCCTCTGTTCCTTTGGTTGGCTTCAGAAGACCAAAACTCTCCCTGATCTCCTAAGGAATAGTGGGCTGATCACCTCCTAACTCTGAAGGATTTTGTTCCTTTTTTTCTTCCCAAACAACTTCTGTCCTAATGGAGAGAAGGTTTACAGTTCCTTCAGTGCCACTCAGATCAATGCCTAGAACACCCTTTAAATCACAGTGGGATCTGACATACTGGCCCCACTAAGAGGACTAATAGATTGGGATACACCTAATGCTTTAATCACTTAGAGTATTGTTCAGGAGGAAAGGTTGGTTAATCCTCTTCATTTTGTCTTCAAATCTTTTTTAAAGGTTTTGTTGTTTTATGATATGTTAGTCATGTCCCCTGTTGATTCAATGCAAGCTGATTAACTGCAATTTTGTTTATCACAAGTAATTATATTGTGGTTAATTATCCTGTTACCAGATGCTGATTACTTAATCTTAGGGTGCATGCAGTGTCTTCTGAGTATGGAGATTATTAATTATAAGTGTTGATGATATTAAATGGGGAAATGAACAGATGAACTGCAGGCCACTAAAGGTTAATTTGATCTTCAGCTAGATGAAGCACTCAAATGTCAGTATTCCTGTATTCCAGTGCACCTCACATGTGTCTGGGACTGTGTGTGTGTGTGTGTGTGTGTGTGTGTGTGTGTGCATGCACACCAATGCTGACGTTGACGTTATCTCCATGATTGATGGGGTTCATAACGCCTAACCTCCCTTCCATATCTGACGACTCATCACTCCCAGCAGAGTTCTCAGAGTACCTTGGAGTAATTCCAGTGCGAGTGATAAATCACACGTGGACCGTCGCGGGCGTTGACTGTTGGGGTGCCCACGTTCCTCACACTATGGCATGTGTGAAGGGAATCCTCTTTGAACCTTCATTATCATTCACCTGAAGTTTCACCATGACTTCCCTTGTCTCTGGCTTCATTCTGAAGGCCACACTGAAAAACAGACGTGATTCCATCTTTAAGAGGGTGCAATCCGTGGCCACCTCATCCCTCCACACAGGGAGACTGAAATTGAAATGTCAATAGTCTGGTTAATGGACCTGATTGGCTGTGCTTAATTGGCTCCGCCCAGCAATTGCACAAAGGCGGGACTTAGACAGCACATAAACCGTAAAGTACCCAGCAAGCACAACATGCATGAAACGCCTTTCCCACATTAATAGTGTTCTTTGTAGTTCTATTTCAGTACACTGCCATTTTGTTAAGAATCTATTTTTGTGAAGGTTCATGATGCCCCCCTATGGATTTAACAGCCTCCTGTGTAATTGCTTTGTGTGCCTGCAGCCATGTTGAAGCATGCACCAGCTGTAACTGTAGTCACTACCACAGCGTCACTCTCAGAACTAGATGTGGACTTTTTTATTACTGTTAGTCAGGAGCAAATGTTCAGAGTTCTGTTTCTCAAAGGCTAAATTCACATTCCTCTCTGTCTCACTTAATTGGCTATTTAATTAAGTTAATTATTAGTTCGTAACTTTTTACAGAAGACGACCGTTCAAGCAGTGTATGAACATCATCGGTTCTTCTCTTTCGTTCCCTCTGTCTCTCTCTCTCTCTCTCTCTCTCACTCTCTCTTTTTCCCTGTCTCTTTTTTCCTCTCTCTCTCTCTCTCTCTCTCTCTCTCTCTCGCTCTCTAGCTCCATTCTCTCCTCCGGGCTCAGAAAACGTAGTCAAGTTCGACCAGTATGGGGACGGCATGGGCCGCTACAACATCTTCAACTACCAGCGTTTGCCAGGTGGCGACAGGTACAGTTACATCCAGGTGGGCGAGTGGGCGGAGACGCTCTCCCTCAACGAGTTTCTGGTGGGGTGGCCGCGGGGCGGGGGCGTGCCCACCTCACAGTGCAGCGACCCGTGCGCCCCCAACGAGATGAAGAAGATGCAGGCTGGCGAGTACTGCTGCTGGATCTGCACGCCCTGTGAGCCGTACGAGTACCTGCCCGACGAATTCACCTGCGCCCCCTGCGCCCCGGGCCAGTGGCCTCGCCGCGACCTGAGCGGCTGCTACGACCTGCCCGAGGACTACATCATGTGGGAGGACGCGTGGGCCATCGGTCCCGTCTCGGTTGCCTGCGTGGGATTCATTTGCACCTCGCTGGTCTTCGGTGTCTTCGTTCGCCACAACGACACGCCGCTGGTGAAGGCCTCGGGCCGGGAGCTGTGCTATATCCTGCTGCTGGGCGTGCTCATGTCCTACTCCATGACGTTCGTGTTCATCGCCAAGCCCTCACCGGCCGTCTGCGCCCTTCGCCGCCTGGGCCTGGGCTCCTCCTTCGCCGTGTGCTACTCGGCGCTGCTCACCAAGACCAGCCGCATCGCCCGCATCTTCGGCGGGGTGAAGGAGGCCGGCGTGCGGCCGCCCCGCTTCATCAGCCCGGCCTCGCAGGTCTTCATCTGCCTTGCGCTGGTGTCCGTGCAGCTGCTGCTGGCCTCCACCTGGCTGCTGCTGGAGGTTCCGGGCACGCGGCGCTTCACGCTGCCCGAGCGACGGCAGACGGTGGTGCTGAAGTGCAACGTGCGCGACTCCAGCATGCTGCTGTCTCTCAGCTACGACGTGGTGCTGGTGGTGCTCTGCACCGTCTACGCCTTCAAGACGCGCAAGTGCCCAGAGAACTTCAACGAGGCCAAGTTCATCGGCTTCACCATGTACACCACCTGCATCATCTGGCTGGCATTCCTGCCCATCTTCTACGTCACCTCCAGCGACTACAGGGTATGTCCCCGCAAAGGATGCTGGGAAGGGAAGGGTCGCCCTGAATGAATTGCTACTGAACAAAGTTAAAGTGAACTGAGTAAAAAAAAAAAAAGAAAAAGTCAAATTAACAGTGATGTTGAAATCACCCAGCAATTGAAACTCCCCAGATACAGAGTTGCCGGCTGTCGTGTAAGATATGCATAATACAAAGTCCCAGGATATACAAGAATAAAAGAAAAAAGCTAAGTGAAATCCATAATAAACATGGCACATAATCGGTCAGCCCTTTGCAACGACTGGGTCAAGCCTCAGGCATCAGTGTACCGCAAGCAACAAACCTCAGCATCTTTTCCAGCAGAATTAGTCGTGGATTATCCCTCGCAGCGGTGAAATGTGATTAGTCCGGTCCTGGCCTGCATGTACTGCATACGCAGTCAAGAATCCTCGACACACACACTCCCTCACGCTACACACAGTCCCTCACGACACACACCACTGCTGCAGACATGTAGCCTGGGTCAGGAGAGTGGAGCTTTTCTCCATATGCTCTGTACAGAGCTTCCAAGGCCAGTTAATGATGTGGGGAAGGGTGCTTGTGCGTTTGAGAGGGTCTGGTCCTCTGAGGCAGCTTTTAACAGAGTGCTGATTCCTGTAGAAAGATTGAGCATCTTTAGAGGAGGTACAGATCAGACAGGAAAAGAGACAGACAGACGACACAGACTTGTAAATTTCTCATGCTGGCTAGACTACATAAGAAGTGCCATTGACAACTAGAGGGCAAGAACGATCATTAGGAACTATTGTCTGGTCTTTGTTCATCTGCATATCCAATGTCCTTCATAGACAGGACCAATTAAAACAGACTTTACTGTGTGGTTTATCCCTTTCGTGGCCAAAGCACTCTGTGCTATTTCATTAGCTTTGCTGGAGGATTCCTGTGTTCTCACTCAAGATACAGCTGCCCTGAGGAGAAAATTCCTATCCAGTTTAGTTTTCTATCTGTTCTTGTTCTGTTCAATGCTCCACTCCCAGTAGGGAACCGCACGGCAGGGCGCCTCTGAAAGAGAACACATCTAGATCTCGAGTGGGGAAGATTAGCCTCTTAATGGAAGATGTCCAAATAGCGTCTAATCAAACATTATTTATGCAGCCAATGCGCTAACTGCCATCGCAATTATCCCACGTGTTCCCTTGACTCCACTCATTGTTAAATGCTGCTCTCTCTATGATACTTTAACCAACAGCGTTCCATCATCAGCATGCCTGTAAGTATCCATGGAGGTGACTGAAGTATTGAGTAAATGAGCTGTTTACACTATCTCTCTTTCTCTCTCTATCCTCCTTCTACCCCTCCTCTTTCTTCTGTTCTCTCCATCTCTCCCCCTCCTCCTGCCCCCTGCTGCCCCCTCTGCCCCTGCCCAGGTCCAGACCACCACCATGTGTATATCGGTGAGTCTGAGCGGTTTTGTGGTGCTGGGCTGCATGTTCGCTCCTAAGGTTCATATCATCATGTTCCAGCCCCAGAAGAACGTGACCAGCCACCGGCTGAACCTCAACCGCTTCAGTGTCAGCGGTGCGGCCACAGCCTACGCCTCACACGGTGAGACCCTGTCATGCGCTGACAGCAACACTCACCCTGTGAAGTGTAGCCTTCATTGCACAGAGAGACTGTAAAATCTGGCAGAGAAGCTTAAAGAAGAGCCCAGTCCATCATTTTTTTTTACACAGACATACTGACAATTTGATGTGGATAGTTTTCGAGCGAATTTCTTGGTTTCAGAGAGGGTGACTTTGCAGGAACAAACTAACATGCTGTGAGAGATTATTCTGCCTTTTCTGGTCATCAGGTGGTTGTGCCAATTATAAAAGAGGATTTACATGGATTTTTAAAACATTAATTTTGGTTTTATATGATTAGCTTTCTAGCTGGTAAGCTTCAGTGTTAAGTGGTTTCTATTGTCCCCAAGGAAACATAAAATCTGTATGAGCATAATTTTAAAACAAAATCTCAAAACAACATGGCTACATGACATAAAACAAAGCGATACAAATACATGGATACATTTAAACATATTAAGAATCATATAAGTGACAAAGTGTCAAGAACCCCTGTACCATTGCATTCAACTATTCTAGTGGAGAGTTAAGCGCTTTTATGGCCAATAGAATAAATGCGTTTCTAAACCTCTTGGTTTTCCCTTGAAGCACTAAAGCACTAACTATTGGGCAGTAAGTCAGACTCCTCCTACAGGGCCACGCCTATAACTCGCTAAAGCACTGACTATTTGGCAGTAATTCAAACTCCTCCTACAGGGCCACGCCTATAACTCCACTGGCCTATTTCTAGGCTGTCATACCTGGCTCCGCCCCCATCTGTCAGTTTTGCTTTTGCATCCCTTTACTACACCTTTGCTTGTCTTTGTTTTGACTTCCACCTGTTTTTCCTTCTGATTATTAATTTCAGCTGTCCCTTGTTTACAAGGGTTGGTTTATGTCTTGTGTATAGTCTCTGTCCTCCTAAGTTTAGGTAGTGAGTTAATGTCTATTCTTTGAATGCTTGCAGTGCTGCTGCATATATTTCTAGTTTGTTCTTGTGATTAGCATTTTTCAAATCCTGTTTTTGTGTACTGCCTTCCCTGTTAAAGTTAATCCTTGACCTACTTATATATTCTCTAGTTTAGAAAAGCTATATGTTTATCTTGGTTCCTGTGAACGTATTTAGTGGTTGGGTTGTGTTCTGTCTATGTATATCTAGCTGTTACATTTCCTCTACTCTTTATGCATGTTTGTAGTGCTGCTAGTAAATACATCCCATCGATTACTTTAACTCAATTTTCATATTGTAGTGTTTGATTCACGTAGCCTTGTAGGTTGGGCACTCTCCGTGTTGGTGCAGCCATAATAGACAGGATCATACCTGCCCTGCCCTCCATCACCTGTGGCCGCCTCATCCTGGTTTGATGTATTTGTGTATCTACTTTTGTTGGGCATGTTGAGGCTGCCAAACCAAACTGAAAGAGAGTTCAAATAGTCAACTAGTTTTATAAAACTAAAATACACAAAAACATTAAAAGTACATATTAGCACCTTTCCTTAAAACCTTTCATGTTCCTTTACTGCACCATTTTACCAGTTTATTTTATTTTCAATGCCCTAGGTTACTATTTCAGTGTTGGTGTCCCTAGTTACAGTGTGAACATAAGTAGCTGAACACCTTCTGCTCTTTTATCTACATCTACCTTTGCATAAAGAACCGATCCCTACAAGACACAGTCTCACCCTCCACCTTCACACCCTGGAAGAGACTCGCAATAACAGAGTCATCCACAAACCTGATCCTCACCTCATGATTGCTGTGGCAATCAGCACACAGCCCTGCAGGAAGCCCATGGGAGAACAGCACAGGAGGTCTGGTACTGACCCGACAACAATACTCAGATCTGCCTTAAGGTCGGAGAAGAATGTCTCAGCAAATAAGCTGTAACACTCTCACCCTCAGTGCGGGGAAAACATGAAACTCCAGGCCTGGAAGTCGTGTGGTGTAGCATTAGCCGTCAGCATTCAGGACACCATACACTCGGAGGTGGGCAGCATGAGGGTTTATTGGCTACACGGACCATACGAAGCCAGGTCACACGGCTGTTACCCAATTACACATAAAAGGATGAAACAGCGTTGAGCCTCACAACAGTGTTACTGTAGTAATAGAGAGTCCACTAATACAGATATAGGAAGGTACGGACTAAAGCCGTTGTACAAGCATACCGTCTTCTTCCCCGGGACTTCTACTATATCTCACTCTCTCTCTTCAGGATCCTCCCCGAAGACACACCCCCTATGAACAAGAGTTATCTCTCCCTTAAAGGCACAGCGTAGCTGTAACCGTTACAAAGCGTTGCTGGATAGTATTGAATCTTGATGAGAACTCAATAAAGAGCAAACAAGCATGGATCTTTGAAGGTTTTTAAGCACTAGGTTTTATTAAGGTGAATAGATATCAATATATATATATATATATATATATATATATATATATATATATATATATATATATATATATATATATATACAGTGAGGAAAATAAGTATTTGAACACCCTGCGAGTTTTCCCATTTAGAAATCATGGAGAGGGCTGAAATTTTCATCGTAGGTGCAGGTCCACTGTGAGAAATATCGTAAAAAAAAAATCCGGAAATCCCAATGTATGATTTTTTTATAATTTATTTGTGTTACTGCTGCAAATAGGTATTTGAACACCTGCCAATCAGCAAAAATTCTGGCCCTCAAAGACCTATTAGTCTACCTCTAAAAAGTTAACCTCCACTCCACTTATTAATCTAAATCAGAAGCACCTGTTTGAGGTCATTAGTTGCATAAAGACACCTGTCCACTCCACACAATCAGTAATAGTCCAACTACTAACATGGCTAAGACCAAAGAGCTGTCAAAAGACACCAGATACAACATTGTAGACCTCCACAAGGCTGGAAAGAGCTACGGGACAATTGCCAAGCAGCTTGGTGAAAAAAGATCAACTGTTGGTGCAATTATTAGAAAATGGAAAAAGCTAAATATGACTGTCAGTCTCCCTTGGACTGGGGCTCCATGCAAGATCTCACGTGGCATAGCAATGATCCTAAGATAGGTGAGGAACCAGCCCAGAACTACACGGGAGGAACTGGTCAATGACCTGAAGAGAGCTGGCACCACTGTTTCTAAGGTTACTGTGGGTAATACACTAAGGGCGTACTCACACTAGGCTCTGCGATCCGGGCCCGGGCACGATTGCCTGCCGAAGCACGGTTCGTTTGGCTAGTGTGAGCGCTCCAACCGTGCCCGGGCCCGGATCAGTTAACCGTGCTCGGGCCCGCTTTGAAGAGGTGGGCCAGGGCACGATTCATGTGGACTCGGGCACGGTTCGCTTCTAGTGTGAGCGCTATCCGTGCCCGGGCCCGCTTGGTGCCTCGTGTGATTGGTTCATTTCGCTGGAACTCAAACATAACGTCAGTGATGCGACGCTCACGTTAAACAGTCATAGCGGCAAAGCGATTAGCAGACAATCGTTGTGTTAAATTATTGATAAATCTGTGCTTGCACCGTGTTTCTGCACTCCCAAAACGACTCCAAAAATACAATAAAAAGAGAATCATGAGCTCTATAGTGTTGTGCGAGCGCGCTTTTTTTCCAAATAAAGCGGCGTTGTGATGACGTAAGCGTGCTCGGGCCGGGTTGCTGAAGCGAGTGTGAGTGCAGGCCAGAGGGGGAGTGGGGAGGGGGGATAACCGGGCCCCAGCACGGATCCAGCAAACCGTGCCTAGTGTGAGTACGCCCTAAGATGTCATAGTTTAAAGTCATGCATGGCACAGAAGGTTCCACTGCTTAAATCAGCACATGTCCAGGCCCATCTTAAGTTTGACCATGACCATTTGGATGATTCAGAAGAGTCATGGGAGAAAGTTTTCTGGTCAGATGAGACCAAAATAGAACTTTTTGGTCTTAATTCCACTCGCCGTGTTTGGAGGACAAAGAATGTTGAGTACCATCCCAAAAACACCATACCTACTGTGAAGTATGGGGGTGGAAACATCATGCTTTGGGGGTGTTTTTGTGCACATGGTACAGGACGACTGCACTGTATTGAGGAGAGGATGACCGGGGCCATGTATTGTGAGATACCTCCTTCCCTCAGTTGGAGCATTGAAGATGGGTAATGGCTGGGTCTTTCAACATGACAATGACCCAAAGCACACAGCCAGGATAACCAACGAGTGGCTCCATAATAAGCATATCAAGGTTCTGGAGTGGCCTAGCCGGTCTCCAGACCTAAACCCTATAGAAAATCTTTGGCGGGAGCTCAAACTCCGTGTTTCTCAGCGACAGCCCAGAAACCTGACTGATCTGGAGAAGATCTGTGTGGGGGAACGGGCCAAAATCCCTGCTGCAATGTGTGCAAACCTGGTGAAAAACTACAGGAAACGTTTGACCTCTGTAATTGCAAACAAAGGCTACTGTACCAAATATTAACATTGATTTTTTCAAGTGTTTAAATACTTATTTGCAGCAGAAAAACAAAAAAATTATTTAAAAATCATACAATGTGATTTCCAGATATTTTTGTACATTATGTCTCTGAGTGCATATGCACCTAAGAAGAAAATTTCAGACATCTCCATGATTCAAATACTATTTCCTCACTGTAATTTAATTTTGTATCTGTTTCCATTTGTTGTTTGCCTTTATCATTATTGTTTTGTGTATTAGTGGTTCTATCCATCATCGCTGGTTCTACCAAGGCTAGTGACTTCAAGGCCAACTTTGTATTTTGAGTATTTTCACGCTATTCTAATTTCTCACCAGGCCTTCCTTTTTGATCACTAATAAAATATTCCACTACAGCATCACACAATCAGTGGTAAATAGAAGAGATGTGTTTGAAAAAGAGCACAAAAACAAACAGAAGAACTGATATTAAACAGACCATATTTAAGATATCAAATAGACCATACTCTCATAAGTATTTAAGCTATTAAACAGACCATATTCTCAGTATATAAGTATTTAATATATTAAATAGACTGTACTTTCATTACATAAGTAGTGTGTAGGTCTGTAGTGACTAGTCATATTTGATCTGTCACCCATGGCATGATCTCCGTGTCAGTGTTGATGCCTGATGCGGTGGTGTATTGCGAGTAGCAGAGAGGAGAACAGGCCTCCTGTTGCAGGATGTCAAACCCTTTGAAACACAGCCCAACACTTTGGCTCCAATGGTTAACGCATGAGCACAGAGACAAACACCCTAAACAGCTTAATCTTTGTTTATATTTCTCTCTGATAAATAACATGATAGGCACTGCAAACAAAAGAAGTTTGAAGGGATGGGAAGGGGCCTGTTAACTCTCTGAAATGTCTCTTTTCTGTTTGTTTGTAGACAGGGAACTAATCCAACATTTTGTAGCATGTTTTCAATTAATCTCACTTATTTTCTCTTTTTCTCTCTTCCTCTTCTCAGCTTCTGTGAGCGCCCACTTTGTCCCGACCGTGTGCAACGGGAGAGAGATCGTCGACTCCACTACTTCCTCTCTGTGACCCCACCTCCAACTGCTCTTTAGCGACTGTTAGCCAATCAGCACACATTGTGCTCCGCCCAGGAACTACGCCCATCTACAGTGTGTAGAAAGTGTGTATTATTATTAAATTATTTTCTAGGGCTTGTACATAACTGATATTGTTGTAGAGAAACAAAAGAACAAAAAAAAATTTCTAGAGTGATTTTGGAGACTTTTGTTTTTTGATAGCTTTATTATGTCTGTTGTAAACGACCATGAAATGTGAGCACGGTTATAATACAACAAATTTTTTGACCTAGGGAAATGGTGACTGATATAGTGGCAATGCCTGCAATACTGGACAAACCCTGGGCGTTTCCTTTTGTAGGCCTCATTGTAATAATCTATAATGTATGTATTTCTATGTTGTATATTTTGTACATAATCTTACTGATGGTTTTAGCAGCACAAGTTGACCGTGGTAGAGAGAGCGATGTATCTGTACAGAGGGTGTAGGTGCTGGGTGGACTGGGTGGACTCGACTACCGTCTCATTACAAGCACAGACTTGCTGTAGTAGGCGTTCATATCATCTGCTATTGCATACCATAAACTGCTTCTCACAAAGCACACACGTAGCCCAATCCCCCCACACACCTACCCCTACACCCCTACCCCACACTTTACACCGACGTCACGTATTTGTGATGGATGTAAAGACAAGGCAGGTGTGGGGGAAGTTGTGATCCATTGTTTAATGGCTCTTCGTGCCTTATCCTGTGTTCAGTTGTGTCATCTCAAAGCTTCCTCGAGACCCTGAGGCAAGGAGCAGATTGAGCTGTTTGAGATCTTTTTTACATCTAGGTATTTTTTACATTTCTACGTTCTGGTGTGCTTTGTGCTTTGGGATGAGGTGGGGGTTAATTTTATTTAACACATTGATCAATTTGTAGTCATGTCACTGGTTTAGGGCTTGTTCAGCTGTTCGTATATTTATCCATAGGCAGTTGTGATGTCTGATCAAGGCGGGTTATTTGGTTGTCAAGTGGAAATCATTTTAGGTTTTCCCATTTTTTTAATGGATTGACGCACACACAGTGTGGAACAGTGGCCCAGATACGTTACATCCATTATTTACTGTTGTGCCAGTGAACACATACCACTGCATGTCAACAAAGAGGATAAGAAAGTGTGTATGCACAGCAGAATGTACCCGGTTGTGTTTTATAATGGTTATGGAAACGGTAACTACCTGTTCAACAGGACAAATGGTTTTCTGATAGGACGGTTCAGAAACAAGCGAGTGAGTTGTTACTCAACTAGTCGTTCCTGCGTTTAGGCTCACATGGACGCACGTGGCTACACACGCACCGTTCCGCATCTCCCGCTGTAAATCCACGATGCTTTTACGATGCGCCCTAAATGCCACTCCGTGCCACGCGAGACGCTAAGGTGAGTGAAAGCCGGACCAGCGTGCAGACGGAGAAAGACAGTTAACATTTAAAGGGGAAGGAAGAGGAGGACGTGAGGAAGCGGAGACAGCAGTAGATTATTTCGAGCAGCGTCTGCCCTCTAAAGTCACACTGCACCTTTTCCTTCACCCCACGCTCAGCAGTGCACTGCAGTCTGGGGCCGCTTTGTGGAGAGCTTTTATATATCAGACTCCAAAAGTGTGCGGCTGACTGACTACCCCCCCTCCCCCAGTGGGTTGCTAGGGGACAGTGGTTCTCCACAGCCTCCTCAGGAATGCTTTTGAGCAGATGAGGCACAGGAGGAGAGCCAGAGTGAAGCTGCTTTATCTGAAGGGCTTAGAGAGGTGTTTCAGAAAGAGGAAGCCAACTGCAGGCTGTTCAGAGACAGCAATCAGAGCGTATCCACCCCCACCCCCACCCCCCCAGGTGGTGTTCAGCCCCTGCAGATACCCCCCGACAGGAGCAGGGGCTGAGAATTCTCCGTAAATTAGACTTGCACTGTAATCGGCGTGCTGGCATATTCCGCATGATTCTAAACAGATGTTTTTGGTTCATGTTTGATGATGGTTAGTCACAAGCAATGCTCCTCTCGTTGGCATGATCTGGAGATTTTTGGTAAAAGGTGTGTGGGGGGGGGGGGGGGGTGCTGTGTGGGGGTTAATATGATGCACTGGGGGGGCCTTCTGTTTATCTGTATGCTCCCAGTTTTAAAACAGTGTTTGAACAGTGTCCCGTAATGTTAACAATCTTGTTGTCTTGGACAACACTGAACTTTGAACTCTGGTTGAACACAAAGCAATAGATCAGTACCCATGATGCAGTGTGTGCAATAAGGACAAGACATCATAATAAATAATAACTTACTGCTGTTGTACTGCTGTGTTCGTGTTTCCATTTTGTTGTATATTTGGTGTAGAGGGATGTGAATGAGAAGTTTACGTTTACGGCATTTAGCAGATGCTCTTATCCAGAGCGACTTACAAAAGTGCTAAGTGTTTAGTCAGAATATGCATCTATCTAGTACAGGGGTGGCCAACCCGTCATAGACCAAGAGCCACTTTTCTTACTGTGTTACGGCAAAGAGCCACATCGTACATGGGCGAGTGTAATCTGTTGAGCGGGGGGGGGGGGGGGGGGTGGCGAGTGTAAATTATTAGCTGTGAAGACAGTCAAATGCGTGTTTTCCACTACGCCAGTTTAAAAAGTATTAGCGGCTCGCTAGGCTTGTAAACTAACCGCGCACCACGAAAATGTAGCAGTGTGTCGCCCTGTTTGTGCAGGTGAGCCCGCGGACCGGCTGGGGAGCCGCATGAAACCAGGCAAAGAGCCAGGGGTTGGCCACCCCTGATCTAGTATAAACAGGTTTAAGTCCAAACTACTCGAGCTCAAGCTCAAGCACTGCCATAAACAGTTGCCAGTGCTGATACCTAGAAAGAAGACAACAAAATATAAGATTAGAAGTATATTTCAGAGGAAAAAAAGACAAATGCACAAATCCACACATCCCATCCACACTCACCCGTGTCTCCCCAGGGTTAGGATTATCTCTCTGGCCTCAAGGAACAAAAGCTACATGGTCCATTTCTTCAGAAATCTCAGGCCAGTCTTTGCTCATGTGTTGAATTACTCTGCTGATGACCAATCAGGGGATGGCTGGGTTTCTAAAGAGGGCCAGGCATAGATTATGAGCAGGGAAATGGAAAGCAGTGGATTTTCCAGCCAGAATAATGCCATGGAAGTACAGAAGCCTTTGAAAAGCTTCTCTTTTATCAACCACACCACCTCTTCAGAGAAGAGCGGGGACAGGTGAGGGAGGGTGAGCGTGTGTGTGTGTGTGTGTGTGTGTGTGTGTGTGTGTGTGTGTGTGTGTGTGTGTGTGTGTGTGTGTGTGTGTGTGTGTGTGTGTGAGAATATTGCCATGACTCTGCTCTCGGCGGACTTCTAATGGCCCTGGTGCAAGGTTTTATGGGTAATAACAGCACAACTAAAAATTCTTGGGTTAAACACTAGCCCTGCCTTCAGCTGCTCCGCCCTTCAAACCTGAGAGAAGTGGAGCTGGGGGGGGGGTCGGTATATGAAAGGGGAGGCGTTACAGTAGGTGGGTAGATAGGTAGGTCAGAAGGAATTAGTGGAGAGGAGAAGAGAGGTGAGGAGAGAGACAGAAAAGGCGTAAGGGGGCCAGATAATGAAACATGGGTGGTAACTATTTTGGTGAAAACAGCCATCAGTGCAAATCGCATCCACCTCAGTGAGTCACCAGTGCAAGAACATGATGAGACATCGTCTCAGTGAATAAACCCTGCACAAAATGATGAGACTTATTGACAGTGCAAACAGTAATTTATTATGTCAAAAACCCTGATCACATTTCAGTTTGACACAACTGCATGGATTTCACTGCACTCAAACACACAAAGAAGACAAAAACATCAAATCACCATGGTTGGCAGCTAACCTACAATGCAGAGCTGCAGTAAGGTAGCCTGTCCTGCTGTAGGAGAGACGTGTCCCTGTCTTCCCATACACAGTCAGGGGTGCTGGACTCCCCCCTGGACACTGAAGGTCAGTGGAGCTTTGAGCAGTGCTACTACAAGGTTGCTAGGAGTCTCACTACTTCAGCGTTCAGTTATACGGTACAGTGGATCCTGGTTTTCTTTTGGATATTTTATGTTTGTGCTATTTTTTTTAAGTCTGGGAGATACCTAGAGACATCAATGAAGACCGGTATGGACTCTGTCAACGCTGAATTTGTGCTATTTTCTTGAGAAATTGACAATTCCCAAGCTGACTATAGAAGCTTTACAAGCTCTGCAGTTTCACTTCTATCCAGAGTGATTCTATTTATCAGGATGATAAATGTGTTACAGATTCCTTTGTTGTCTCAGATGATGCTGAACTGGAAGGATTTCAGCGGGAGAAGCCAATGAGCTCTACCTGTTGGTAATCAAACCCATGACCTCGGTGAGGTGAGAACCTTGCACTGTCTGCTGCAGTAGATGATCTACAGGAGAACTTTGCCAAGATGGCCTTGGTGCCTGAATGCCTGCAATACCAAGAAATATATGAACCTTCTGCTACACATTCTCATAAGCAGCTGGTGCATTTTTGTAGATTTTTTTTTTATCAAAAAAGAAAAACAAACACATACTGCTCAGAGTCGTGATCATGACATCAAACAGAACCACTTCAGGTCCCAGACAGATTCGTCCCAAATCCCGCAGTCAGCCCAAATATTTATTTATTTGTTTTCTTCCAAACAAGCTTTTCCACATGCTGTCTTAAGGCCACTGTGTGTGTGTACATATTCACAAGTGGAGAGGCGGTTTCGAGTCTCTGTCCTTCCGTCCAGCTCTGGCTTTTCTCCTCCTCTTCCTCATCTTCCTCCTCCCCCTATCCCCACACCCATCTCTCTGGCTGGGAGGATTTCAGCTGGACAGCCTCTGAGCTCTGCCTGTTGCCCTGGAAACACGACATGTAGTTTACACAGTGGAACAAAGCACGGTGTGCTGCACCCTAGCACGTCTGAGCGGAGCGCGGGATGCCTGGCCGGGCGAGGTCAGCTCGCTTTCAAAAACCCGCCAACACAACACCCCCCCCACCCCCCCCCCAAGGCCGGGGACTAATGACAAACACCGTGCGTTGCCAAGACTACCAGCGTCCGCATCTCAGCACATTTCTCAGAGCATGGACGGGGGCCAGGTGGTAGATGTGATGGAGATGGAGGTATCTTCAACTGCATGATGGAGTCCAGTCCTGAAACATGCCTTTACTGTTCATGCCCATCACTACTAAATCCCAACTCCTTTTAACTCCACTGAAAATCCCAGCAGTCTTGAGACAGACTGTAATCACCAGCCACACTTCATTTTTAACCAATCATGGAGGTTGGTTACATACCTACAAACCTCTGTAACAGAGTGCTTAAAGCCTACATTATTAAGTCTTTAAAATATCTGTTGCATCACAAGGAATACATATCTAAAACATTGGTCTGATAATGGTTTTCCCTAAAACTTAACTGGTTTGTCTTGAATTCCTAATGTGGAGAATCTCATCATTAATCTTTCATTAATTATCAAAGAACCCAAAAGATCTGAGCTGCCAAGGGAGATTGAAACATGTGGACACAGGGAGCCTAGATCAGCCTTTCTCTGCATCCTACGCTAATGACAATAGGCCTTCCAAAGAAAACGTCCCTCATACCTCCACACAAAGTCTCTCTCCCTCTTCTTCCCTCTCTTTCTCTCTATTCCTGCTGCCGTCTCTCTCTTGTCCCTGCCTTCTCTTCTCTCCCCCCTCCCTCGCCCTCTCTAATTGGCTGCAGATATGATGTGGCAAACTGCTTCTCTCTCTGCAGCTCAACACGGTCTTTAATCTTAAAGAAGCCTCTCAGTGGCTACTTCAACTGCCTTTAGTTAAACATCAAGGTGCCCACACACACACACACACACACACACACACACACACACACACACACACACACACAAAAGGAACCAAGACATCAAGAGAGAGAGAGAGAGAGAGAGGTTGAATTAAGATTTCTTTCTGTTTCTGAGAAACATGTGCTGAGACACTGTGTAACACTATCACAGATAAGTGACTTTTCTTTATAATGCTGAATTGACAGTTATGCACATTAGAAGTGTGACAAATTGCATTTAAATTCCTCAAAAGGCTACACTCTGTACTCTGCACAGAACACACCAAATGATCACAAACTACCAATTTCAATCTCTAACCCTCAATAAGCATGTCTCCTCTCACAAAGCAGAGTAAACAAGAGAACAGGAGATTTCACAGAAACACGATGGGTCAGATTCCTAACGCCTACCACCAGAAATAGCATGACGTTAACAGCAAACAGCGCCGTGGTAACCCGATTTCTCGTTCAGAAACATGTCTTGCCGTATTGCCGTCTGTATTTTCCTATGTTTCCCCCCTGGCCTAATATATGGTGCTGCTGCATTTCACCCTTATTTGCATATGTCATTAACGATTCATAATACAGCACCCCTCCACAACAATCTCCATCTGAACCTGCACAACCGTGATCGCCCTGGCGACAGGCCGATGTGTTCAGGCTGACCATTTTTGATCACACATGATGTCATCAGCATCAAAACCATGTAGCAAAGTGATCAACACACTGAACAAGACAGGTGTGCACTGTGTTTGTTGTGAACGTGGTTGTTAACTCCTGCACACAGGAGTGTGAGAAGAGTGCCATGATTGGCTCAAGCAGGATTTCAGGCCATCACAATCTTTCGCCATAAGAAATGCAAATGTAGGTGTCGGAGAGGAAAGAATTATAAAGAGTTACAGGCTGAGCAGAGAAACAATTTTGCTCTGCCATGATTTAAAAGAAGTCATCAGCTCAGTGCATTCATGCAGCGTCTGTCTTGGTAAAAGTTACAATTGAATTACATTTTTATGTAACTGGCAGGTTTCCGTGTTCCACTGCTCTTGTGACTGGGGTAAGTTGTCTGTCTCTTGACGGTGCCGTTTAATATGCATGGCCTCATTTGCATATGGCTCACACCTTGGGCACAAGTGAATCTACCACAGCAGTAAACTGACAACAGTGCGCTAATTTTCTCTACAGCAACTTTATGAAAAGGAATACTGCGACTCACATTTTGCATGGTGTAGCGTGGTTCGTGTCAGGTTTCAAGAATCTGCCCCTAGTTTTAAAATACTTAAGCTCATACAACAAACCTTATACGAATAAACTAAACATTCTTCTGTTTGTGCATCTTTGCATGATTAACAGAGTCCGTATATGTAGTTCATCTGTGCTTGCAACCTGTGTGTTCAGGACAGCACGTACCTTAGTGGCGATGACCTTCAGCTTGGCCAGCAGAGAGGATCTGGAGTAAAGCACATCGTCCTCTGGCTCCTCCCCCTCACCCTCCAGCTCCTCCCCCTCCAGGATGGCACAGCTATCTGCTGCCGGCAAGCTGTCCTCCTTGTTGGCCGACATCACCAGCTTGGAATACTTAAACTCCAGCCTGCCACAGCAAAGTGAAAAACACAAGCGTTCACCATTACCGCACGACAAGTGCAAGTATCCCTGCACTTAAGGCGTTTGCCAGCGGGTTGGAGCCTGAGCTGAGCCTGAGGTGGGCGAGGTTGGATGGGTGTTTACTTTTTGTTCTTCTTCCAGAAGTAGTAAGTGAGGAAGAGGAGGAGGACGGCACAGAAAACCCCCACACCTGCCCCCAACTTCAGCCACACGCCCAGGGCCTCGCACGGCACACTCCTCTTCACTGGCAGGGCTCGTCCTCCCGAACAGAGCCGCTGCTCCGACCACACGTACACGATGTCCTAAGAAGAGACCTGCACTCAGATCCAGCTGTACCGTAACCACCACCCCCCACACACCACCCCCCTCGCCTGAAGAAGCTGCACCTGGACCCCCCCCCTGCAGGCTCCCTCGATGGGGTGGTAGTCCGCCTCAGTGCATCTGGGACACGCATTGGAACTCTCCCACAGGAAGTAGAACGTGCAGCCATCACAGGTGCCTGCTGGACACTCCCTATGGGAAGAGGAGTGGTTTAGCTCTGAGGTCCACCCCTGCCTTGAGCACTCACACCCCAGCAGAGCAAAACACCTGCTCTCCAGGCCAATTAAAAAACAAGCAACATGGCAAGAAATAACGAGTGAATAGGGTGATTCTGTTAAAGAATGATACTGGAAATTTATGTTATCAAACTCAAATCACAGCATAGAACAGTTCTCTTAATCACAAAAAACCTAATGGACAAAATAAATTTAGAATAAATTTTGTTATTTCTTGAGAAGTAAAATAATGTATACTATACAAATAATATAATAATACAATATTTATGAATGTTTTATATAATAGTATAATATACGAGAGATGAAAACTGTCTTGGCAACAAAGAAGAATTAATATCAAATATCCTGACTGGGATGTTAGACTAAAGTCAGAACTCACTGCATATGCTGCATATGTCCATTTGCTTAATACTCTACAAAATAATGGTTCTGTATTCCGTAATTATTTAAAAATTGGACAATTGGACTCCATCATACAATTGGACTGGCCAAAGCCAAGGGATTTGTAAGCTTACAATAGATTAAAAGTTACATGAAAACTTTTGCCTTCACACTTATTAAGAAACCGAGAGACCCGCCGGATTCACTGGATTCTTGTAACCCTAACCTACCCTAACCCACCCTAACTCTAACCCACCCTACCTCTAACTCACCCTAACCCCCAACCCTAACACCCTAACCCCTTAGCCTCACAGAGCCCAGCCTGCACTGTGTAGTGTGAACCCAGTGTTTTAGAGAACAGACCAAGAGCGTATTTCCATATGGGCATGGCTCCCGAGGACCAGGCTGAGTACGGGCCTCAGCGCAGAGTCAAGCTATAGTGTAAGATCGATGCCAAATGTTCATTTAATGCATGTAGTGTAGAGAACAGGCCTGCAGGGTGTGTGGGGAGAATACCTGGGGACTGATATTTCTCCTTCGGCACTTTTCTCAGGGTTACAACGCAGCGTGACTACAGTATTCCTGCCTCTCTCACAGGAGGCTGTCGTCTGCCTAGATCTGCACACACCAACGCCATTTAGCACAAAAGAACAAGTAGCCATCCATCTGTTGGTCCTTAAGAACACCACCAGTGAGGAAGGAGGAGCTTCATTGTAGGCATTGTGTGTGTTTATACCGATAGAAGAAGCTGACGTCGGGCACTCTGGTGGGCGGGGCGTGGAAAAGCTCTGCTCTGGACGCGACTCCCCTGAGCGATTTCTCCACTGTGGCCCCTGTCAAAGCAACACAATGAGCTGTATAGTGAGTCACATCTGAAATGTAAATGAATGTGGATATGAAAGCGAAATCCTGTGGACATTTACCTACTCGGCAGCAGAAATTATTTTAAAAATGCACTGAACATGAGTTCTTTGAAAAGTAGCTATAATCTGAAATTGTGTATTATGTGAGGATCGCTGATTAGGGTATAGCCTGTCCTGCCAGCTTTTCTAGACCCATCACATCACTGCTAGGTTGAGAGTTCTGTCACCCCAAAATCATTTCACTCAATAGCAGCATTCTGGTCAGAATCTGACTGATGAAGGCAAGAGGACAAATTAGTCTACTGGACATGCCTACAAGTCAGGTGTGGCCATCCTCAGTGAATCCTAACAACACACTTTCTCCATGAGACCGCTACAGGAAAAGAGAATGAGAAAGACAACACTTTCCAAATTCCACCAAAATGTCACTGACCGCGTCCAGACTGGCGCTTTTACGGCATGGTGCACTGGAACCATAGGACGGCACCACATGGGACGGGCGGTAGATTGCAGCATCTGTAAAGCAGTCGGACCAAACCACTTTGCACCGAACACAAACACGGGCCAGCCGGCCCCAAACCAGAGTCTCAGCTGGACAGCCTGCACAGCTCATATCACTGTGCGCCTGAGCACCGGCACTCGCACTTTACCACCATTATAGTGCCAGCGTGTTCTGGCACTGCTGGACTGCAGACAATGTTCTGTTGTATTTTAGCGTCAGCTGTCCATCTAGTCTTGGCTGCATTATAAGTCACACATGACTTTAATGTCCATTGTAAGTTCATCGTACTTTTGCAGGTACAGCTGAAGGACCAAGTACATAGCAGATAAATATGTTGAATGTAAACCTCCTCATTCCCACAATCTCCCACTCTCTCTTTTTCCATTGGTTCCCTCCCCAGTTCACCTCCCTCCCTCACTCAATCCCTCCCTCCCTCATTCACTCCCTCACTCCCTCCCTCCCTCCCTTACTCACTCATTCACCCCCTCCTTCACTTACTCACCAAGAAATGAGTCTGCCAGACTGACAGACTGGGAGGAGAGTGCTGCCCTGAAGCCCCGCCCCTCAGAGGGAATGATGGTTGATTGGCAGATGAAGGCTTCCACCACCGTGGCCATGGAGGCTTTATCAGACAGGTCAGTGACGTTATCGGCACACATCACCGGCCTGTGACCCTGTAAGGACAGGACAGCGCTCCGATTGCATGACCCAGCACTATGTCAGTCCAATAAAACACCCACATGTGTTTGTGGTTCTGTGCGTGCAGGTGTGTACCTCCGGTCCACAAAGGCTAATGTTGAAGAGATGGTAATACTTTGTGCCTTTGGATGTGAAACTTGGACCGTTCATGATGGATCCAGTAGATCCCAGAGGACTGAAGTCAAACTGCAGCGTCTGGTTCAGCTCCGTGTGTGTGAACAGGCAGTCACTGAAACACAACCTGTGCTCCTACACAGAACAGGAAGACACTGTTGCAAGTTTTACCCATTGAGGAACTTAAACACCTTAGTTTCACACATTCCTCTTGGTTGGCTCATAAAGTCATAAAGTTCTAACTCTGGTGCTCTGACGTACCGCGATAAGCAGTACGACTCCGATCTATATGTAGGAACAACTCAAATCACCTAATCAACTCTTCTACTTTTGGGCACTCGAGTAGATTTTAGCTCAAAGGTTTTAGTTTTTTTTCCAGGACTTTTAGTGTTAATACTAATACTGCCAATTGTATTTGTTGGATTAACCACCAAACACAGAACACTGATATTATGAAGATTAGAAATGTTCAACAGCTACATTTTCATCCAGATCGCCAGAAGAATTTTTCATGAAGCAGATTTTCTAGCAGCATTGTGCAGTATGCAGAAGAAAGTTTAAGATCTACCGTCACCATTCCACCCAAAACATCCACTCATGTAGCTGCAACTACATCAAACAGAGAACTCCACTCCCCAGGCAATGAAAACACCTAGATTAAAACCTATTAATACTACTACTACTACTACTACTACTACTACTACTACTAACACCACTACTACTACTACTACTACTACTACTACTACTACTACTAACACCACTACTACTACTACTACTAACACCACTACTACTACTACCACTATTATTACCACTACTACTACTACTACTACTACTACTACTATTATTACCACTACTACTACTACTACTACTACTACTACTACTACTATTATTACCACTACTACTACTACTACTACTACTACTACTATTATTACCACTACTACTACTACTACTACTACTACTACTATTATTACCACTACTACTACTACTACTACTACTACTACTATTATTACCACTACTACTACTACTACTACTACTACTACTACTAACACCACTACTACTACCACTATTATTACCACTACTACTACTACTACTACTACTACTACTACTACTACTACTACTAACACCACTACTACTACCACTATTACTACTACTACTACTACTACCACTATTACTACTACTACTACTACTACTATTATTACCACTACTACTACTACTACTACTATTATTACCACTACTACTACTACTACTACTATTACCACTACTACTACTACTACTACTACTACTACTACTACTACTATTATTACCACTACTACTACTACTACTACTACTACTAACACCACTACTACTACTACTACTACTAACACCACTACTACTACCACTATTATTACCACTACTACTACTACTACTACTACTACTACTACCACCACCACCCTTACTACTACTACTACTACTAACACCACTACTACTACCACTATTATTACCACTACTACTACTACTACTACCACCACCACCACCACCACCACCACTACTACCACTATTATTACCACTACTACTACTACTACTACTACTACTACTACTACTACTAACACCACTACTACTACCACTATTATTACCACTACTACTACTACTACTACTATTATTACCACTACTACTACTACTACTACTACTACTACTACTACTACTACTACTACTACTATTATTACCACTACTACTACTACTACTACTACTACTACTAACACCACTACTACTACTACTACTAACACCACTACTACTACCACTATTATTACCACTACTACTACTACTACTACTACCACCACCACCCTTACTACTACTACTACTACTACTAACACCACTACTACTACCACTATTATTACCACTACTACTACTACTACTACTACTACTACTACTACTACTACTACTACTATTATTACCACTACTACTACTACTACTACTACTACTACTACTATTATTACCACTACTACTACTACTACTACTACTACTACTAACACCACTACTACTACTACTACTAACACCACTACTACTACCACTATTATTACCACTACTACTACTACTACTACTACCACCACCACCACCCTTACTACTACTACTACTACTACTAACACCACTACTACTACCACTATTATTACCACTACTACTACTACTACTACCACCACCACCCTTACTACTACTACTACTACTACAACGACTACTACCGCCACTACTACTATTACTACTACTACTACCACCACCACCACCACCACCACCACCACTACTACTACTACTACTACTACTACTACTACCACCACCACCACCACCACCACCACTACTACTACTACTACTACTACTACTACTAACACCACTACTACTACCACTATTATTACCACTACTACTACTACTACTACTACCACCACCACCCTTACTACTACTACTACGACTACTACCGCCACTACTACTATTACTACTACTACTACCACCACCACCACCACCACTACTACTACTACTACCACCACTACTACTACTGCTATTACTACCAGGCTTGTCCCGATCCGATATTTGGATCGGATCGGCTGCTGATATTTGCAAAAAATGCGTATCGGTATCGGATCGGCAGGCACAAGAAAATGCCGATCCAGACTCCTGATCCAGTTTTTTGTTTTTTATTTGAAAGTCTGATCCGGGTTTTCCCCATTTAGATAATCTATTCCAGTCTTTGCTGTTTTCGCCAGTGAGAGTAAAGTCCGGTCCGCATTTTCCAGCACACCTTCAGCACACGAGCGTAGCATCTCCCCAATTTAGCTCAGCGTCATCTCCTAACCCAGTGGTTCCCAAAGTGGGGGGCACGGAGCTTGAAAGTAAAACATGTGCACATGTGTCAATATTAGGGATGCACCGATTCCGATATTAATATCTGAAAAAAATCTAGATCGGGTATCGGTGACAATGTGACCGATCCATAAAAACAGATCTATTCCGTCTAATTCTATGCTTGTAACGCTTTTCGGAGTTAGTTCAACCTTAAATATTCACTGACTCATACTCGCGCTGGTGGTATTACACTTAGTCCGTTTATTTGCTGGTTGACCAAAATAAACCTGGGCTCCAATTGAATGCGTTACTTACAGAAATAAAATAAAGAGCAGTGGTCTGAGTCGGTCTATGGCAGAAAGCTATAAAAACAACAATATTCCATACGAGCGCTCAACTTGCTCCCTTAAAGAGACAGTACACATATTTCTGGCCGTTACATGCTTTGTGTTCTGCGTGATGTCTGCGCTAGCAAACTAGCCGCATAGGTATTGCTGTTTCTCTTATTTCATCTCCTTATTTATTTTAAATGATATTTAGAATTCTTGAACCATTTCAAAGGTTTCTTGCAGTTTATTTTTTTCATGTTTGACCAAAGTTGTGAACCTATTGTTTTTGTCAGTTTCAGGTTCTTTGGTATTATTTATTTTACATTCGATGTTATATTCATAATTGCACTGACTGAACAAATGCAAGTTGTGTTGTTTTTACATGTTTTTATGTGTGTTTAAGTGTGCTATACTGGTGCAGAGTTTTCAATAAACTTGTAATTCAGTATGTCTGTGTTAAAAAATGTTTTAAGTCGATTCAGAACTGTTTTACTCTATCAGATCGGTATCGGATCGGTATCAGCCGATACTAAGCCTCAGATATCTGAATCGGTATCGGAAGTGAAAAACGTGAATCGGTGCATCCCTAGTCAATATGGGAGGGGGGGCGCAAAAATATTCTCATCTACTAAAGGGGGGCACGGCAGAAAAAGTTTGGGAACCACTGTCCTAACCATTAAGACGGCCATGTAAATGTTAAGTTATCTGTAAAAATGTCAGTTGTGTGGGATTATTTTACCTTAATTAAAGGACGACAAAGACGAAGAGGTAGAGTGCAACATACACTACAGTTCAAAAGTTTGGGGTCACTTAGAAATGTTCTTATTTTTGAAAAAAAAAAACGTTTTTTCTTCAATTTAGCTAACATTAAATGCATCAAAAATACACTCTATACATTATTAATGTGGTAAATGACTATTCTAGCTGTAAACATCTGGTTTTTAATGCAATATTTACATAGATGTATGGAGACCCATTTCCAACAACCATCACTCCAGTGTTCTAATGGTACATTGTGTTTGCTAACTCTGTATGGAGGCTATTGGATATTTAGAAAACCCTTGAAAACGCTTGTGCAAGTAGGTTAGCACAGCTGAAAACAGTTTTGCTGATTAGAGAAGCTATAAAACTGACCTTCTTTTGAGCTAGTTGAGAATCTGGAGCATTACAATTGTTGGTTCGATTAAACTCACAAAATGGCCAGAAAAAGACAACTTTTAATTGAAACTCGACGGTCTATTCTTGTTCTGAGAAATGAAGTCTATTCCATGCGAGACATTGCCAAGAAACTGAAGATTTCCTACAATGGTGTGTACTACTCCCTTCAGAGGCGAGCACAGACAGGCTCTAACCAGAGTAGAAGGAGAAGTGGAAGGCCCCGCTGCACAACTGAGCAAGAAGACAAGTACATTAGAGTCTCCAGTTTGAGAAATCGATGCCTCACAGGTCCTCAACTGGCAGCTTCATTAAATAGTACCCGCAAAACGCCAGTGTCAACGTCTACAGTGAAGAGGCGACTCCGGGATGCTGGCCTTCAGGACAGAGTGGCAAAGAAAAAGCCATATCTGGCTAATAAAAGAAAAAGATTAATATGGGCAAAAGAACACGGACAATGGACAGAGGAAGATTGGAAAAAAGTGTTATGGACAGATGAATCAAAGTTTGAGGTGTTTGGATCACACAGACGAGCATTTGTGAGACGTAGAACAATTGAAAAGATGCTGGAAGAGTGCCTGACACCATCTGTCAAACATGGTGGAGGTAATGTGATGGTCTGGGGTTGCTTTGGTGCTGGTAAAGTGTGAGATTTGAACAAGGTAAAAGGGTTTTGAATAAGGAAGGCTATCACTCCATTTTGCAACACCATGCCATACCCTGTGGACAGCGCTTGATTGGAGCCAATTTCATCCTGCAAGAGGACAATGACCCAAAGCACACCTCCAAATTATGCACAAACTTTTTAGAGAAGAAGCAGGCAGCTGGTGTTTTATCGGTAATGGAGTGGCCAGCACAGTCACCAGATCTCAACCCCATTGAGCTGTTGTGGGAGCAGCTTGACCGTATGGTATGAAAAAAGTGCCCATTAACCCAATCAAACTTGTGGGAGCGGCTTCTGGAAGCATGGGGTGAAATTTCTCCAGATTACCTCAAATTAACAGCTAGAATGCCAAAGGTCTGCAATGCTGTAATTGCTGCTAAGGGAGCATTCTTTGACGAAAGCAAAGTTTAAAGTAGAAAATTATTTCAAATAAAAAATAAAAAAAAAACATTATTTCTACCTTGTCAATGTCTGGACTATATTTCTATTCATTTTGCAACTCATTTGATAAATAAAAGTATGAGATTTCAGGGAAAACACAAAATTGTCTAGGTGACCCCAAACTTTTGAACAGTAGTGTATGCCACAGTAAAGTCAAGCATGGTGGTAAAGCTGTAAGAACTTTTAATACAACCAATCTAATCAAGCATGTAGCGAAATACCACCACAAACAACATGAAGAGTTTCTAAAGAAAACCGAAGACAAAAAAAAAGGTCCTACACAACTAACACTGGCAAAAACGTTTGCGAAGCATGAAAAACTGCTTTTAAACAGTTTACGATATTTGCATTGATATATATTTTTTAAGCTTTGGTTTACACTTGTTCAAGAGCACTGATGAGTACAGCACTCAAGAGTACTGATGCTGTTAATAGACTATTTTCTACTCAGGTTGTGTGTTTTGCTTTTTAAATACATTTTACAATATTATTAGCACATGGCTTTTTAAGCCTTGGTTTACTGATGCCTTTTCTGTTTGTTATTTATTATTTTCTCTATTTTGAGTTTATTAATAGCTAAATAAACAGGTCAGTTTCTCCTTACCAACCATTGTGTATTATTCAAACACACCTAATTCAGCTGGCTACTTGTTATCAAGAGTAAAACGCTTTTCAACATGAGTTTGACAACAAAGTAAGTTGGCTAAAAAACTTTGAACTTTAATACATGCTCGGTTAGGCCGGTATCGGTACCAGCCGATATCGGTATCGGATCGGAAGTGCAAATAACTATCGGTATTGGATCCGAAGTTCAAAAAGCTGGATCGGGACATCCATAATTACTACTACTATCATTACTACTACCACCACCACCACCACCACCACTACTATTACTATTACCACTACTATTACTACTACCACTACTCAGGGTTGCAACTACATACTTTCTGAGGTGTATGCAAACATACTATCGGCGCCCCCCGCACTCCACCCCCACCCCCCAACTCGGCAAATAATTTTCTGGCATCGATTTGGCGCCCCCTCTAGTGCAGCGCCCCTATGCGTTGCATACGCTGCATACCCCCTTTTTGCGCCACTGCCACTACTACTACTAATACTACTACTACTACTACCACCACCCCTACTACTATTACTACTACTCCTACCACTACTACTCCTATTACTCTTCCTACTACTACTATTCTACCTCCAACTACTAGTCCTACTCCTATTACTCTTACTACTCTTCTTCCTCTTACTACTACTACTACTACTACTACTACTACTACTACTACTACTACTTGTACACTCTGTCCTGGCGACAGAGTGCTATCGACTTTCAAAAACACAACGTCAAACCTGAAAAAAAAAAACGGGCCTTGGCAGCGAACGTAAATTGTTACCGGGCGGGGTGTAAAATGGATCGAACTAGTAACTCATTGGATCATAGATGTGGATCAGAGGTAAATAAACTAGATTTTTTTTTCGGCGTGAGATATCGGAAATGTGGCGTGTAAGCGTGTGAAGACAGTCAAATGCGTGTGTCTCAATGCGTGAGAGTTGGCAACCCTGTAAGTGGGCGGAGTTGAACAGAAAGACTGTCTTATTTATTTATTTTTAAAACATTTTAAAGAAGTAGTCAGTAGTCAGTAGTCGGATTACTGTTTCAAAGTAACTATGGCAACACTGACTACTACTACTACTACTCTTCCACTTCTTCCCACTCCTACTCCTATTACAATTACTACTACTCCTACTACTCTTCCTCCTCCTACTACTCCTACTCCTATTACAACTACTACTACTACTACTACTACCATTACTACAACTATTACTACTACTACTACCACCACTACTATTACTACTACTCCTACCACTACTATTACTCCTACTACTTTTACTCCTACTCCCACTACTCTTAGTCCTACTCCTATTACTACTACTACTCCTACTACTACTACTCTTACTCCTCCTCCTTCTACGACGACTACTACTACTCCTACTACTCTTCCTCCTCCTCCTACTACTACTACTCCTCCTACTCCTATTACTACTACTACTCCTCCTATTACTCTTCCTCCTCTTACTAATACTACTACTCCTACTACTCTTCCTCCTCCTCCTCCTCCTATTACTACTACTACTACTACTCTACCCCAACTAATCCTACTACTACTACTCTTCCTTCTCCTACTACTCCTACTCCTATTACTCCTACTACTACTAATCCTACCACTACTACTACTCTTCCTCCTACTACTTTTCCTCCTACTACTACTACTTCTACTACTCCTATTACTACTACTACTACTCCTACTCCTCTTCCTCCTCCTCCTACTACTACTCCTACTACTCCCTCCTCCTACTACTACTATTACTACTAGTACTCCTACTACTACTCCTCTTCTTCCTACTTTTTCTCCTACTACTCCTCCTCCTACTCCTACTCCTCCTACTCCTATTACTACTACTACTACTTCTAATCCTCCTACTACTCTTCCTCCTACTACTACTACTACTCCTACTATTACTACTACTACTACCACAACCACTACCATTTCCTGACACTACACACCTTACAGACACGAGTAATAGAAAACAGATCCAAGAGCAGTAAAGTGTCTGGTCTGGGACTTTACTGGATCACTGCGGCTGCCGGGCCCGCAGGGCTGGCACGCGGCGAGCCCGTAGACATGGTGCCCAGACAGGAAGGTGTTGGGCGGGCACTCCTGGCACCGGCTTCTCTTCTCGTCTATGTAGTGTCCAGCTGGGCACGGCACGCAGGCGGAACCAGGCTGCCGCCACTCCACAGCACACGGGCGACACTCCGCTGCCTGGCCGTCCACCGCATTGGTCACTGTGATTGAGTAGATCTTCGCCATGTCATTCACATAGCGACGTACCTGTGAAAGGGAGGAGATCTGAAATGGATGTTTGGGGTGGGGTGGGGTGGGGTGGGGGGATAGTGTATGTGCATGTCTTTGTGAACTGACATCCTTAGCTTGGTTGGTGCGTTGGAAGGCCCATGTGTAGGACACAGATGCATTCTTAGTCATGATGTGCATGTAGGACTGTTTCTCCTTTCTGCCCTCCCACGATTCCACCACGTTGGTGTTCCGTCTGTCAGTGTCCTGCGAAAAACAAGAGCTTCCTGAGACAAAGGAAAAAAAACTAACTATGTCCAAAGATGGATACTGCAGGACATGCAGAACGTTGAGGCTCTGGGGGCAGGAGACGGTTTGGGAAACACACACACGCACCTCTCTGCACGGACAGACACGGACACACACTCACCATCATGAAATAGAGTTCACAGTCAGCCGAGCAGATGGTTTCAAACACAAAGGTGATGCGTCCAAACTCGGTTCCACTGGTTCCACTCACTGATGTAGGCAATCTGAGACAAGCAAGCAAACAGCATCATATACAGATTTCTGCTCTTTCATACTAGACAAGAAAGGTTAACACCACCCTCTTGCAATAATCAGTTCACAGCACTTCAGTGACTTTGCTTCAGTAAATAAAAGGGTGTTTGTTGTTTGAATTCACAGACTGTTTGTTTTTAATAAATCCACTGCTTTTCAAGTGCATGCACTTCCATCATAGCTCCCATGGAATAGATGTAAACAGATATTGTGAATGTCCAAGTAATCTGCTTGGTTCTTGCACTGGGAATGTTACCTGCGGCTTTTCCTTACCTGAATCCAGGTACTTTAAGGTTTAAGATGAGATAATCGTTATCTGAACCCCCCGCTGCAGAACGAATATGATCCCCTGACACCTCCCAACCTAGCACACACACACACGCACAAACACACACCAGCAGATCAGTAATGTACTGAAAGAGGCAAAAATTCATAAAACAAATGTTCAAAAATCAAGTAACTTAAAGAAATGTGCAGTCCTCCCCCTCCTGATTTAAGAGCAGCCGCTCATGACACGTTACTGCCATCTATGGCTCAGAGTCAGAAACTGCACCTGAAAACAGCCGCTCGTGATGCGGTACTGCCATCTATCCCTCAGAGTCAGGAACTGCACCTGAGCACACCCAGGCCTTCCAGCAGAGGGCACCTCACCGTTCATGTCATCACACTTCGTGTTGGCCACGTTGAAGCAGGATGACTTCATGTTGGCAGGCAGGACATTCCACCATATATACTTATAGCCCAGGGCAGGCTCTGTGCCCGCAGCGCAAGTCTGGCACTCTAGGGGGCGACACATACACACCACCCAAATAATAATGCAAATTGTAAAAAAAACAAACAAGCAAACAGACTTGAGTAGATTTTTTTTGACATTTTATTTTATCAACATACATCATGATCATCAACTTCACCATCAATTATCACACATCATCGGAAAACTGACAAAAACAACAGGACAGATCTGCCTCAAAGAACCAAAACAGGAAAATGAACAACCTTGAATAAAGCATCAAAAGCTATTTTTGAAATGCATCTGTTGATATTGTGTGGTCGATGCGAGAGATACTACCTGTGAGGCCATCAGAGTACATTCCTTGGGGGCAGGGCAAGCAGACAGCCGTGTTGTTGTTATAGAAACCAGGGTTGCAGGGTGGACATGGCTCACGCTTTCCAGAAGGGGGCAGTGCTACTGCACCAGGGGTCTCCAGACAGATCTTAGGTTCTATCCATTTATACAAGATCTG
Source organism: Brachyhypopomus gauderio (assembly GCF_052324685.1). Taxonomy (NCBI): domain Eukaryota; kingdom Metazoa; phylum Chordata; class Actinopteri; order Gymnotiformes; family Hypopomidae; genus Brachyhypopomus; species Brachyhypopomus gauderio. The sequence goes on from NC_135212.1 coordinate 28,801,027, forward strand.
AGTCTGAGCAACATGGAGGGAGATAAGAACACCATGAGTAGCCTCTCAAATCTCAGTTCCATCTTTACCAAGAAAAATGTAAACCATGAACGTCATGGATGTCATCAAGGATGTTGTTATTTGCGATATTTAAAAAAGTTCTGGCTACCTGGCCCTCATCATCACAGACACTGTGGATCTGGAAGTAATCCGATTCTGAGCAGGCAGGTCTGGCCTCACACACAGCTGCAGCTTCCACTAGATCCACACAGAGAAGAGTCCAGTCACATAATGGATACCAACCTCAGCCGTTCGACCACTCAAGAGTGCTGGATACTACTGCATACGCTGAAACCGTTACCAAGAGCAAAAGGTATCAAAGCTTCATGGTATCTTAAGCAAAAGTTATCAAGGCTTAAAGAGTCATCCAGTACAAAAGTGTTCCAGGCTTAAAGTTCTCATAAAGAAATGTTATCTAGGTTTAAAGTTCTCATAAATAAATGTTAACCAGGTTCTCATAAGCAATAATGATCCAATGCTAGATTACACAGTCAGCAGGGAGAGGCAGCAGTCAACAGGAAACTAAAGTAGATCAGTAGATCAGACTACTGCATGATTTGATCTTTCTGATGGAGCAGAACATTCAACAGACATCAGCATGAGGAAAAAACAACCCAACCACACACTCATCAACTCATCACACCCACAGATCAAGAAGCAAGAAACAAAATCACTGAACAGATTGTGGGTGTAGTGGTGCTTACATGCATAGTGGCTGCTCGTATTGCACGGGGTGCATGAACTCGCCCCTCGGCCTGAGTAGGTGTTCCTGGGGCAGGGTTCACAGGAAGAGGAGCCAGAGCTACCACTGAACATGCCAGGCTTACACGGCAAACACTCTGACATGTATGCCACACCTGAGACAGAGAGAATATCCAGGATGAAAACAAAGCCATGTAATAGAGGGTAATGTACACACATGTTGTCCAGGTTCCTGCTGCACCTTCTATCTGGACGTTCTTCAGCAGGACCGGTTTGACCACTTTAGCCCCCAATGCCACACCAGTGGTTCTCCAGTACAGCACATTTGTGCCAGACTTCAGGTTGACCTGCAGGAAAAAGAGCGGTGTGGTAAACCATTCAAACGCCTCCATCGCAATTCTCAGACGTCATGTAACATTCTCCAAACATGAGCATACAAAGTCAAGCATGAATAAAAGTGTGTGTGTGTGTGTGTGTGTGTACCACGTGCTTGCCCCACTGTCCGTTCCCAGTCTGTTTCATCCACTTTTCTCCACTCTTCTCCAGCTCCTGGCACTGGTCATTTTGAATCTGTCACAGTGATCAATATAAATCAATGAAATTCATTATTTCAATTTCCAGCAAAAGACCATCCTGGGATTCACAGTTCCTGGATGCTGTCATACGATACTAATCAAACCTGGAAGAGAGTGCTACTTACGAAGAACTCAAATAAGATGTTGTTGTCCACGTACTGATAGTCGAAGGAAACGGAGCCCAGCTTCTTCAGGTGCACGGCGTAGACCAGGGCCACACTGCACTCGTCTCGGTTAGACTCCACGTAACTACCCTGAGCAGTCCACGAGGACCTAGAAAGGGATCAGGAGACCATCCGTAACCACACCACAATCACAACGTGGTGTGATTGGAACAAAAAAATACAACAGCATTTTCAAAGAGCAACAAAGGGTGTGAACATATGCCTCTTTATTTACTGGTTGAGTGAGGAACGAATAATAAGGCCACTCCCTCCCACAAGGAGACCACGCCCACCCACACTTACCCATTACAGGCAGGCCCATCCTCCCCGCTTGGACTGTGGTCGAGGTAGGTTGCTAGGCTGAATCCAGGGGGAATATTATCCCACTCATCAAAGCGGATGCCACTGCCCAGAGAGTAGGAACCAGCAGGGCACGGCGTGCACTTCTGGGCTGTCATCTCCAGGAACTGTCCCGCCACACAGGAGAATGCTGCCATAGACACACCTCATTACATCTGAGACGGCCACCACACATCACACACTGGATGAAAAAAAGTGTCGATTTGGCTGCATTCCAGGCCAGTAACTCGTTCACACACACACACCCCATGTAGCCCCGTAACCGTAAACCTCATGTAGCCCCACAAGCCCCAAATTATCTGTCCTGAATGCTCACAAATTGTTAGCAAAAACACATTTGCTGAAATCTCAGCCAATGCACCGATGCCTCACGAACCCACAACAGCTCAGCTCAGGCTTTTCTACGTGAGCTTCTCCACCAAGGCCACCAGTGTCTATGGACATTTGCCACAGCCTGATTACTATACTTATGTTCTCAACAGCAAATGCATAAAATGTACTTGAGGCCACTGGACCAAGTTAGTATTCAAATTGCCAAAAATGCAAACCAGAGAATGGCCTCTGTTGTGGGCTGCAAGGTGCTTTCACAAGCTCACTACTGGACATCAGCGTGAAGAAGAACCCAGTGTGGAAGAAGCAGCGTGTTCACGTAAACGAGCTCAACGACCCCACGTAGCTGCATCCACACCGATGGCCTAAGGCACAGCAGGGGAAATCCACCCGCAGCAACTCTGCTAGCAGGTCTAGCCTCAGCACACGATCATGGGCCCAATTTGTGCAGGATGTTCCGCAGTGCTGCACGCTAGAAATGATGCAGTGGTACAGGAACGGTGCACACTGGTGGTGCTCACACTGCCTGTTTCTCTGTATGACGTAGCTTTGCTCTACTTGGATGGTTGGGGTTTGTCAAAAAGAGGCAGTTGGGTATGAAGGCCTAAGTCAGCCAGCCACCCACTGGGTATCAGAAGACCTCAACCCTGCTCACGGACACACTCCCGCGCACACACACTCCGGCTCACACTCCCGCATACACACACCCGCTTCTGCACTCCCACGCACTCATTCACACACTCCAGCACACACTCCTGCACACACTCCTGCACACTCACTCCTCCCGCACAGCAGGCTGACTGCCCATGTGTGCCTGAATGCCAGATACACTTTCTCTTATACAGGATCCACGATCGTGAAATAAGTTCACCAAATGTTTAGGTAAAGAAGAACACACCACTGTCAGTGCTTGACAAGAAACAGTATGACTAGGCAAATTACAGACTTATATAAATTACCCCAAGAGAGAGAGAGAGAGAGAGAGAGAGAGGAGATGAGGGCATTCAAGAGCTACTGCTGGAGCATGAAGCTATTTCACAGTCCAAGAGGAAATTCCATCCTGGAGATAAGGAGGTGACATAGACATGGGCCTGGTCCACATGCTGTGTGAAGGACACACTCAAGGTGTCATTCTGATCCATTTTCTACATCCCAATCACACTTTTCAGGTTTGATCACACACTCTCTCACACACTCACCCATACCAGGAACCTACTGCATTCTGTGCCTTGCACAGGGTCAGGGAGTCCCGTACACTCTCCTGGTCGCAGAGGAATGGCCACTCTCCATCTGGATCCAGTACTGTCACACTCTGTGTACTCAAAATAGTAGTCGCCCTGCAAACACAAACACACTGCCGATGAAATTAGAAAGAGAGAGACAGGGACAGAGAGAGAGAGAGATAGAGAGAGACAAAGAGAGAGAGGTAGAGAGAGACAGAGAGAGAGAGGTAGAGAGAGACCCTGCATTGCATTTGGACAATAGGTGAAGACCAGAAAGGGCAGTGAAGGTAAACATCTCCCACAATAGTGGAGTGTAGCTGTAGTGATTCATGTGACCTGAGGCTGAAGTGTCCCACATCCTTCTCAACAGACAACCTCCCATCACCATGGAGAGTAACGTTTACATTTTGATGAAGAGTAAAATTTTCATACATGGAAATGTAAGCCATTGTAAACCCACCCTGTAGACATTTTATTTACGATTTCTATTTCTACCTCGACGTCTCTCTGAACCTTATTTAATCGAAATTCTCTGTAAGAACAGTTAGGAAGCCAACGACATGTGAGGCGAGTGAGACAGAGGCGAGTGAGACAGAGGCGAGCGAGAATGGCTCCTTGGTTTAATGGTGCTCTCCCCCGGTGATGACTGAGGCAGAAGGAAGGAAATGCTGCCATCAGGAGGAAACTGATAATAATCCTCAGAATGCCCTGTAGGTCAACCAACACCACTACAGTGTATAGCTAACCACACCATGCTACACACACCTACCACTGACAGCTCTGGACCAGCAGAATGTCCCACTGCCAGTCAAATACCCTCTGTGGTAGCACCACAGGCCAATGCCAGCTAGCCATTATGGAAATACACCAACTACGCGCACACACACAATGATGGCCTTGAGCAAACACCAGCACAGCCTTGTGCAGAAACCCACACAAACACTAAATAAACTGCAACACATCATGGTGTAAGAAAGACGTGACTCAGCCTGTTCCAGCTCTACAATCCACCAAAGCAAAGTTTGTTTCCTTGGGCTCATAAACACACTTTTTCCATCCTTGCTTTAAGACATTTTCAGTAGTTTCAGTTTCCACAACTGTAATTAAGAATTCTTAATACATTCTTAATGAATCACCCCCAAGGTGATGGTGGTGGTGGTGGTGGTGGTGATGATGTTGGTGGTGGTGATGGTGGTGGTGGTGATGGTGGTGGTGGTGATGGTGGTGGTGGTGATGGTGGTGGTGGTGATGGTGGTGGTAGTGATGGTAGTGGTAGTGGTGATGGTGGTGGTGGTTATGGTGGTGGTGTCAAGACATCTAGACAGCTGAACACAGTTTCCTTAGAATAACTGCTAACTTCAATTAATATGAACAACGTGGGAAAAGATTTCATAGGAATTGCATAATGTTTTCTTTGAATTACATAATCTTTTTGCATCACTGCTTCATGAAGGCAGACCTTTTGCAGTTTTTGAGGTCTGCAACTCCATCCTTTTGGCATCTTTCACCCTTCTGGGTAACAGTATTAAATATTCTATTCTCCAGAAATAGCCAACAAAGCTGATCCATCGCAGTGAATCTGAGACTCTTCTTCCAAGCCCCTCAGTTCTTGGTTTGCTAGTAGACTCGATTGTTCCACAGCGTTTCAAAGAACATTTAGTTTACCAGACTGGTATTTGCAGTTGCTTGATTTTGTGCTGAGCTTGGCTTCTCAGTATGAATGCTATGGTATTACCTTGCTTGAAACTACAAAATCCTGACAGCTTTAACAAGCTATATGAGACCACACCATAATCCAATAGCCTTAAAATCCACCATACGTCACATAAGAAGGTGTGAGATTCTTTCCAGTGCTCCAGCCAACTCTGGAACCAGTAATGTCATGAAGTTCACATGCTAGTTCACTAATGCCCCCACGTCTGCCATTAATGGCCCTGCGTCTGCCCTAGCTCATGCTGTCCTTTCTGTTCACTCACTGTACCTGAACGTACCCCTTTTTTTCCCCTTAAACAGCCAGGATGTGTTGGGTGAGGCTATGATTAGGTCCCCTATCACCAAGTGCTGGAGAGGCAGAGCCATGGCCAAAGCAGTGAACAGATGCACTTAACGAGCCAAAGGAAGCCACCTCCTACGTTACCAAAGGGTCAAACAACTGGCATATGTGAGATAAGACAAAACTAATGGATATCTGTGGTTGCTGAAACTGAATCAAGTGTGATGCAAATTATAACATAAATACATTCTGGGTTCACACTTCTATAATGAACAGAAAAACAACCTTGTTAAATGGGTACAAAAAAAATTAAGCGACCGTGACAACCACTCATACAATATGAGAAATGTAAAAATATAACATTTCAATAAATGGCAACTAAAAGTTAATAATGCACACACAAATAAAATTCTGTTATTCCATGACCTGACAAAAAAATTTTATCCTCCTGACTTTCCACATCTGGAACAGACTTTTTAAAATTCCATGATATTCCAGTGGGAAACCCATCAGTGAGTATGCCTTCCTGTGTGGGCTATATAAAAATGACTAAGAAAGGGGTTATGCTGTAGAGGTACTGTTCACTTCCCAGAGTAGCAGATTAGCCATATCTGAATGGAGTGGCTAGACGTGGTCTTATTGTTATTGGGCATAACTGCAGTCTGACTTCTTATGCACTCTGACTCTGGCATATTTCGTTAGTTTTAACAAAAACTTAAATCACAACTTCTTAACATAGCAGATCAAAGGTTGATCTTTGACAGAACAAAGGTTGACAGAACTACAGATGACCCAGCTGTTAAACACTGTAATACTAATGCAGTCTATTCAATGAGAGTGCGCGTGCTTCCTCCAGCGCGTGTGACAACGCCCGTGCTGCACCTGACAGGTCAGGTGTGCTCATGGTAGCCAGAACACTTATGAACATTAACGTAATGTTTCTGTAGGTGATGCAAATATCTGATTTGAATCGAAATGGTACAGGCTCTATCCTTGGGTTGGATTTATTTGTTGACTTAAATATTTTTTTTCTGCATTCTAAGGACAGAAGGAAACATGCAGACACGACCACCCTGCTTAACCCTAACCTACCCCTAATATAAGTCTAACCTACCCCTAATATAACCCTAACCTACCCCTAATCTACCCAAAACCCACCCCTAATCTACCCCTAATATACCCCTAATATAACCCTAACCTACCCCTAATATAACCCTGACATAACCCTAACCTAACCCTAATTCTAACATAACCCTAACCATAACTTAAACCTAACATTAACCTAACCCTAACACTAACCCTGACATCTGCCCAAAGTAAGTCAGATGGAGTATGTTCTAAGCGCTGAGCTCTCACCTCTCGGCACTGAGGTAGATCAGTAGTCCCGCTCACCGGAGCCAGCGCGCCCAGTAGGATAAGTGAGCCGAGCACCCACGCCAAACGCTTTATAAAAGTAGTTTGTCTCTTCCGATGCTCCATTGTCCGGCGAAGAAACAATACAACAAATCCAGCAATGTTGCCGTGCAGAAAAGGAGAGCTGTTGCTTCCAGATCCGCTCGGCTACGTTTAGTCACTCGTACCCCCGACATGCATTTAGTGACGTCAGGTGGCTGTGATGTGGAAATAGACCATGACCATGCTGTTAAAGGTACACTCTGAGATTAAACTGTTTCACTGGCCATAAAGCAAATCTAGACATTTGAAGATTTGAAATTTGCTCTTGAAAAATAATAGAAATGCAAGAAATGGTGAAAAGCTTGAATACTATGCCCTCTCTGTAAACAACGTAAAACAACGTTAAAATGCTCTTGAGATATCTTAATTCTTTACAATGTATCCTCCATGTAATTGCCTACCATAACGCTAATATATAGAAAATAGTTCAATAAATTTGACACTTACATGTACTTTTAAACGCTTATTAAATCTTTGTAGTGCACAGTACCGATTACGTTAAATTATCTTCTTTGATTTTTTTAGCATGTACGCCTTTAATTTACCACCAGGGGGCATTGGATTAAATGAAAATGATACTTGGAAATCCAGGAAAGACGCAAAAAATGTTAATGATGAATTAAATCGAACTGGCCATAGTACTTTTGCATAGTCATTATAGCACAGTCATAGTTGACGACCTTCTGCCATCACCCAGAAATACATGAAAGCATGATGTCAGGCTTTTGACCACAGCCGGTCTGATTCCAAGTACGCCTACCCTGAAACTGAAACATGTTTACACTAGTAATGTGATTGTTTGCTAGTTAAAAATCCTTTAATACATAAATCCCAGTAATTCAGGATCAAACTCGTCGTCATTTCAGATTGAGAAATAAACATAACTATATGCAACTCGTTCCATCAACTCTTCAGGTATCTCTCAAACAACACTTATACACTAGAGTTGCATCATTGATCCACTAAACTTATGGAGTAATGACTGCAGGGAAAGCTCCCAGCATGCATTTCACAGCTGCCTCCTGATAAAATTGATCTTTCTTTTATATATAAATGACATGTCAAATTTCGTGTGTATTGCTGTCATGTTTCAACATTTATACAATAACATATAGAATAATACATATAGCATATGATATAGTGGGATGTAGTTTTCAAGCATAAAAACAACTGTTATGTCATAACATTATGTAAGTAAAAAGATTTGCACATAAACAGAGCAGCATGGTGGAGCCAGTAGTGCAGTACATGAGCTTTCAGAACTTTGCTGTTAAGTGTCCTTTCGTAAGGGTTGGCTCCCGGACTACACCACCAGCCACCACTAGAGGGAGCCAATCCCCTAAGCCAGCCCAATTAGCCTGGATGAGCTACACCTGCCTGGAGAGCTTTATACAGGCTGACTTCTCAGCAGCTCTTCCCTCACTCCTTGAGATAGCCAGCTCTTTCTCTGGTGTTTGTTTGTTTGTTTGTTTGTTTGTTTGTTTGTTTGTTTGTTTGTTTGTTTGTTTGAATGCATGCATATAATGGTCTTAAATATATAGCATAGTTCTGGCCCTGTAGCTAATAGGAAGAAGGCTGAGGCATGTTAAACCGGAGAAGACCCATCACAACTTCCTCCACCACCACCTTTCACACCTGCAGTTGGCTCTGTCCCAGAACTGTGGCCGGCCTACAACAGAAGGAATCTCTGGAAGCTAATCTGATCCACCAGCTTCTCAGGACACAGCTACATGTGTTCAAGGCAATTTCATTACAGTTTCAGTACAGTAACCCCTTTGTAGTCTATCAACTATGGAATGATTCTTTCTATTATACACTCAGTTGACAGTCTGACAATTATATCTCTCCAGTCACTGGTGGTGGTGTTTCATTAACTGAGCCGTCTGCAGTTGTAAGTATTGAATGGACTTGGGTCTTGCATGTTCTGAATACCTTTCTATAAAGCAAATAATCTGTTACAGGAAGATGAAGAAACAATCTCTGCTGCCTCAGAGGAGGTGTCCCGCCCCCTCAATGTAAAAAATAAGACCCATTTATTTTACAACAATCGCTACATGGTGCCCCCTCGGCCGCTCGGTTTAAAAGCCGTCATCATTTCACAAACATGAAACATCCAAACAGCCTCTTGTTCATTTTAGCTGATTTCAGCATGTAACATTTTGGCAGTATTAGTGTGGTGGTTGGCACGGTCACCTCACAGCAAGGTGATTCCATTCAATTCCTGGTCCAGGCTGTTGTGTGGAGTTTGCATGTTCTCTGTGGGTTGTCCCTGGATACTCCAGTTTCCTCTCACATTTCAAAGACTTGTGTGTTGGGTTGATTGAACACTAGATTACCTGTGTTGGCCATGTGATGGTCTGGTGACCTGTTCATGGTGTACCCAGCCCCCTCCACCCTCACTAGTAGTATTAAGTGGTAAATGTAATGTTTCAACAGCATTTAACCCATCTGTGCAGTTAGAACACACACACACTAGTGATTACTAGGGGGCTGTGGATTACGTGGCCAGCCTTAGCCCGGTGCCTGGAGAGCAGTTGGGGTTAGGTGCCTTGCTCAAGGGCACCTCAGTCATGGCCTCAGGTCTGGGAATCGAACCCACGACCCTCTGGTCACAAGAACAGTTCCCTACCCCCAGGTCATGACTGCCCCCTGGATCAAACTTGGATCAAACGTGGCAGACAAGAGCATCAGTTCACAATGACTTATTGCTTAGTGAACACCGCTGAGAATAAAAATGTGAATGTTTTTTGATAATTATTGATCTGCAGAGTCTATAGATTATGCCCATATAATCAATCATGACATGATTGAATAAAATTCTTAGAAGTAGTTAGAAAAGTGCTATTTTTTTTTTTTTACAAATAGGGATTGCAAATCTAAAACTGCATTTTTGAATAGCACTTGTAATAGCAAAGTTGTCACTTGGTCAGCAAGGAATCAAATGATTCCAGTTTTATATCCATAAGTGAACATTTGGAGGAGTTGTGCACAATTTTCACAAATTTTTTGAAACTTTACACAATGACTAAGCCCTGAAATATCCACAGCATTCAGGTGTCGTGTCATGTCAGTTGACCAATGATACCCCTGTGATATGGCCAAAACCAATTAATTGGCACATGCGGCCATGTTTTTTTAATGATAATGTCATCACTGATGAAGTGTCCTGATACTACTTGACCACATGATGGTGCATGTAAATTTTTGGCTTAATGTGATTAAATGGTTGATGTTATACCCAGCTGGCACACGACCGACCTTCAACATTGAAATGTGGTTGAAATATAGTTGAAATACTGTCCGTTGTTGTTTCAACGTTGAAACAACGTTGAATCAACGTTTAATGTTAAATGGTTGCGCAAACGTTGAACTATTAACGGTGAATCAACGTTGAATATTAAATGGTTGCGCAAACGTTGAACTATTAACGGTGAATCAACGTAATATCTTCAACCTGCCTTTGTATTACCATTTCAAGTTCAAAAAACACATACAATAAAAAAAGTACAAACAACTCTTTGGCATTGGCTGAGGGTTATGAAAGAGGTATTAATTATTATTATTAGTAGTAGTAGTAATAATAATAATAATAATATAATTTTTATTTATTTATTAATTCGTCCAAAAACGTCGTCAAAAACAGGCAGGTATTAACCAGGAAGACAACATCAAGCAATGAAACAGTTTGAAATGTTTTGAGGCAGAAACAAAACTTCGCAATGACAAATCAACAGGTTTAAGGCAGGGCAGTCGTGGCCTGGCGGTTAGGGAACTGGTCTTGAGACCGGAGGGTCGTGGGTCCGATTCCCAGACGCCGTGACTGAGGTTGTGTGGTGGTTCTCCGAGATTAATTTTACAGAGAGAATAAAAAAATAAATAAAATTGTTCTTTTTTCATTGTGGCATAGGCCTACAGTTGTTTTTTTCCTCTCTCCCATGCAATTTTGAACATCATGAACGTGAATTTTATGGTTTATTCAAGGTTGAATGTATGACGTTGAAACGACGTTGGCTTATCAACGTTGAATCACCTTTCAAAATCGACACATAATCCAACGTTGATTCAACCATCAAATTCGACGTCGATTCAACGTCGATTCAACGTTGAAATGCCTGCTGGGTAGCTATTGGACAATCTTAGCCAACTTTGACATGCGAGTAGGTCAAAAAAAAAAAAAAAGCACAAAAAGGCGCTGAAAGTTGGTTTGTTTAAATGTAAAACACTTTTAGATGTTACTTAAAAGTGGACAACAAATTTCGATTGCTGTGAAAAAAATCACAATTGACAAAATATGGCACATTTACAATTTACCTGTCCAGGGTCCTACAGAACAACCACTAAAATCACCAAAAAGTCATGCTGCAATACTGTTATGCAGAATACAGACAAGTAATTTGTCTTGTATGATTCAGATCTATGAGATAAATAACTTTGTAATTACATCTCCTAACAAAAGTATACTGCCCGACAAGAAGTTAACCTTTTAATTCACTAAAATTTCTTAGTTCATCGCAGTAATATCTGTATGGTAGTTATTTTGCGCCATCTACTGGCCAAATACTGGAACCTACTGAAAACCATTATTTAGGTGTAACACCCAGTGACCGTATACGGTCTCTGGTAACACCACACAAACACATACATACACACAAAGCTAATCTTACTATGTGATTTAGTTCTATGATCTGAATCATTTTGCCAATACAATTTCTTTGGATATTTTGGGCCTTTAGTTCCTCCATTTGAAATTTTTTTTTTTATTCATTTTTGCCACTGAAATACCTTCATTTAATTTGTAGGTCTAAAGGGCCTTTTGGGCATCTTGATGCCTATTGAGGCCAAAATGCCTATATTTGTGTGTGAACCCGCTTGCGGCTATATTTATTTAACTGATTTTTATCTCGGAAGTTACATTTTCATGTTTATTGTACAGTTTATTTACGTAATATATGGAGGTGCCTTAAAATATGTAAAAGACCACTATATTTGTGAGTTTTTAAATGTGTATAAAAAAGCTTTTATAATACTATTATTCAAATTAAAAAATGACCAATTCATGGGTTTAGGGTAAGGGTCAGGGTTAGTTAGGATTAGAGTTAGGGTTTAGGGTTAGGTAATTTTTATGCTCTGTCACTGAGCTCATATAAACGATGCCAGGAATGCAATGGGGGCTGTGTACAGTCAACATCTTTAAAAAAACATATACATAATGATAGAGGCATATGAGTAATATGAGTTATATGACATCATAGAGGTTAAGATCATGTTATCCACAAGGTAATAATCAATATGTGTGTGTGATGGAAAAAAGGATCGACTGGTGGAATTAGCAAGATGGCATAGATCTGAGATTGTATAAAATAGATCTTGATTCGAATAGAAGATGCTAAATTGATCTAAATTTTGCTAAATAAAGAGCAGCAAACCACTCCACCTTAATTCCAGAACAGTTAGATAGCTTAAAGTGTTTCTTGAAACAAGTCTAAATGGACATGAAGATATGTCGTAGGACCATGGATCACTTAACTGTAGAATTAACATTAAAACCGTCCTTGACACAGTCAGACATGGCTGCCTAACAAAATAAAAATGGACTACTGGCTTCCATTTGACTACCAGAAGGCAGGACATTACTGGCCATGAAGGACCTAAACAAGGTGGGGGAACCAATGACCTGACCGCCCACAACATGGAAGCTCCTATCAGGAATATCAGACAGCAAGATGAATGTGCAATGCATATGTACAAGTGCATATGTACTGCTCAGAAGTCAGTTTGATAATAATAAAGGTTATATTATCTGTATATATATATATAATGTGTGTGTGTGTGTGTGTGTGTGTGTGTGTGTGTGTGTGTGTGTGTGTGTGTGTGTGTGGCCAGGTGTAGAAGGAGGGAATCACACAAACCAGACAGCTCTAAAATTAATGTGGGGCTTTTATTTCCCGACTGATCCCAAAAGGAAACAGCATTAACTTTGTTTGATTTGGATACTTAAATTTACAACTATAAAATTAACAAGTACTTCAGAAAAAAAAGAAAGACAACAGTAGTGGACTGTTCATTCAAAAAATTACAGACAGCCTCTTTAACGGAAGGACACACACTCCAGTGGACAGTCTTATCTCCCCTCTAAATCAAACAAAGATACATCTATATCAATAAAACTCATTTTTACATTGTTACCACATAAACATGACACATAAACATTTAATAAAACTTTGTTGAAACACTTACGCCGACACACTACTTCACGTTTTACAGAGAGGCGGTTGGTGATACTTATCAACGTCTCTGTCCGTTACAGTTTCAGTTAGGCTCTCGTGCTGGGTGACGTCATACGTGCAATTCTATACATGCACGAGAAACTGGCCTATACTACCTCTCAACAGTGCCATCTACTGGATACTTAAAATAGCATGCGAGGCAAAGGAGAGAATGATGACCATTTCATATTGAAATAATAACTTTATTATTCACCTGGCTACATTCAATACACAATTATGGAGCAGTAGAGCCTGTTTCAGTGGGGGAGAGTTATACCTTCTCAAATCTTCGTGGAAGAACTCTGACTTGCAGATGGTCATCTGGCTGGTCTCGGGGTTGTCAGCATCTCTGCTTCTGACCCCCCCAAACACGTCTCATTTATACAGCTACACATAAAACATTTAAAACAACTGCTAAATGTTTTACAGCAGAGGAGGCTGAGATGCCTTTTTCACAGATGCAGGGCCATGTACACCCTCCAAATGAAGTGTACAGACCTATGGACCAGAAGCCCTTGCAGTCTCCTCAGTGCCTTCTGAACACTTGGAGGGGTTTGGTGACATCCAACTTCTAGGTCATTTTATGGGTGGGACTGACACTAGTCAAAAACAAAATACATTGTCTAAATAAGTGAATTGGAAGGAGCATTATGTTTTCATAACTGAAATAAGGACCAACCGTTTCAGCAGCATCGTGGAGTATACCAGTGACAGAACCAAGGCTGTGCTAAAACAAAAAAACATAAGGAAATCCAGAGCACCTGTTACATTCATGGAAGCAGGGTACACAGATTTAGGGTTAGGGTTAGAGTTAGCAGGGAGGTACACAGATTTAGGGTTAGGGTTAGAGTTAGCAGGGAGGTACACAGATTTAGGGTTAGGGTTAGAGTTAGCAGGAGGCACACAGATTTAGGGTTAGGGTTAGAGTTAGCAGGAGGCACACGATATCACAGATCTAGGTTGGGATTTTTGATGCTGGGCCCTAAAATTTGGCTCATGTTACAATGTGCCACAGATAGTGAATCTGTGCAAACCCTAACTCTGAAAGGTGTAATGATATATTTTGTCAGTACACCCTGTCCCTGAATATAATTTATAATGTATTCCATCACCCTAGTAAAATATCTAAGTACTGTTCTACTAGACAGACTATTGGAAATTGAAATTGGGTAAAATATGTGTGATTATAATAAAACAACAAAAATGCTATGTTGTGTTTATAGAACTGTAGAAACGATACGGGCTAAGTTTGGTCTCCATGACTTCTGAATGCTATCATAAAGAATGCCAGTGGTGAAAATATTAATAATCACATCCATCTGCAATACAACATGATCACAGTGATTATCTAGGACATTAATCTATGACCTCTGTCAATTCTGCGCATTTCTAGAATACATATCGCTTGTGCTTGGTTGGAAGAATGACGTGCTCCTCTAAGTTTTTATCGCAATGACTTCAGTTTCCACAAAAATAGCAACACATCGCTTTTCGCTGCATTGTTTACATGGACCTCCCATTTTTGCGCAGTTCGGGTTCACGTAACTACCTAGATAAATATACTTAAATATAAATATACGTCAAACATAAGATGCGACCTCGCAATCATTACTTGCAATAGAAAAGCTCTATTATGTTGTATGTACACGATCTCAATATTTATTGTGAAAAACAACGCCTTCAGAATCACTGCTAATAGTTATTATCTAGATTACTGGCACGGCTAGTTCTTTGTTTACCATTTCAAAGATAGCAGTTATCTGTATGGGGAAAATGTGAAAACAACAAATGTACAAAGAAAAATCAAAGCGCCATAAAGTGTGTATATATTACAGTTAGATAAACTACTCCAAAACATCAGCCACTGGTTTCCGGGAATTCCTCTAAAATACACTTCAAATTACCAGTCCATTGCGGAAAACTGCCATTTTCAGATATCTTGTACAAGATACTGACAGATAATTATTTTATGATGTAAAGGTACAATAATTGTTTTATTATTTTTGTTAAATATCAAACGTTTTGCAAATTTTCTCTTTTTTGCTTTACTTTGTATTTCAGTGACCTTATCCATACCACGAAGGCTTTTATTTAGAAGTAAAAACACGTATTTCCGGTGCTGTCTCGCTGTCGCGTTAGGGTGGTTGCTGTGTTCACTGGATTGTGTCATTACATCTGTGACATTATCAGTCTGGCAGGCGCTTGACAGGCTCGCAACACAATGTGACCAAGAAGAGGCATGAAGTCACAGCTGACTACACAAGGGTCACGCCTTCATTAAGGTTTTTATCTGGATTTTTAGTTTTCGTACCCAACTTGCTTTAATTAACCCAAAGCTCGCGCTTTCCTCCGGTCTACAAAATGTCTAAATGTGGCCCGGACGCCGGTGTCGGTTCGGCGGTGTCGGACCCGCAGCACTCACAGAAGCTCCTACGAGCCCTGCGCTCCTTCACGCAGGAGGGCAGTTTTCAGGACGCGGTCTTAGTCCTGGACGGAGAAGAGATCCCCGTTCAGAAAAATGTTTTGGCTGCTGCAAGTCCGTACATCAGGTATTAGAACATGATTAATAATAATTATTATGTTTAATTATTTATTAATATTATTTATTCTTATTAATATTGTCTGAATGTGGTCCGTTCCTATTCGAACAACTTCGTCATGCGTGTGTAGCTGTTCAGACATGTAAGTTCGGGAGGTGTTCCTCAGCTGGGTGTGCCAAACGGCTCCATCTTGGCTGTTGTGGACACTGTTACTATGTTCCTGGGAACTTTTTTCATCTATATGAAACCATTTCCTTCACGTTTGTATAGATTTTTTGTTTTGATCCAGCCTCAGAAATTATGGGCCCTGAAGGGTAAAATGGAGAAATATTAGGAAGGGTGTGACGGGCAGGGTGAGCAACTAAAAAGGAAGCGATCATGGAAAAGAGGATGGTTGAATTGAAATTGTGCAACCCAAAAACCCGTGACATAGATCCAGATTAAGGAAATAATAACCAGCAGTCAACTGATTCAAAGACAAGACATATATAGACGAACAAACGACCCTCAGGTGAGACGGATCACGGTTCCCGCCCACCTGAGGGACGAACATCACGTGACCAAAACAGGACAGCTGCCGCTGTAACCGGGGGCGACCGGCAGGGGGCCCCCCCACAACGTGGCAAAGGGAAGTTGTAATCCACTCCACGGTGCAGATTACAGGTGGTCCAGGCTTGGTAGCACATTTTTAACACCTTGTAGCATTGTAGGTATAATGTAGCAAAATACAAATCCAACTGTCAATACAGGTGCTGTGCCTTTGTGGGTCTAGAAGTATGAACAACAGTTGCATTGATGAAGGTATAGAATGTGTGACTAACCAGCTTCCGAACCATGTCCTTTGCAACTAAATCATTCTTAACTATAAATAATCCCCCAAATTTAGTGTTTAGTGCAACTTCATCAAGTTTGTTTTTTCCCTCAACCTATTTGCATATTTTTAGGACCAAGCTAAATTACAACCCACCCAAAGAGGATGGATCCGTATACAAAATTGAACTGCAGGGTATCTCTGTGCCCATCATGAAGCAGATCTTGGACTACATATTCAGTGGAGAGGTGATTCCCTGTGCAAGACTGTGTGTGTGTGTGTGTGTGTGTGTGTGTGTGCGCGCACACCACAAGTGAACTGTGTGTGACAGGAAGTTTGTCTCTTTTCTGACCTCAGATCAGCCTGAGTGAAGACACCATCCAAGACGTGGTTCAGGCAGCCGACCTGCTGCTCCTTACCGATCTCAAGCTCCTCTGCTCCCAGTTCCTGGAGAGCTGCATAACCGCTGAGAACTGCATCGGCATCCGGCTGTTCTCTCTGCACTACTGCCTGCACCACGTGCACCACGTGGCCGCCGAGTACCTGCAGACCCACTTCAGAGACGTGGCCGTCACGGAGGAGTTCCGGGAGCTCCCGCCTGAACGTTTACATGAACTGCTGTCCATGGAGAAGCTCAACGTGGGAAATGAGAAACACGTGCTGGAGGCCGTGGTGCGATGGCTCGCACATGACATCGAGGCGAGACGGGTAAGAGAGAACACAGACACAGACAGACAGAAAGAACGAAAGAGCAGGTGACTCAGAGAAGAACAACTCTTGGCAGTCCCACCCAAATGTGACTCATCCTTAATGCACTCTGCAAGTTTTCAGCTGTTCTTGTCACTGTAACGGGAAGAGACTGGTGGTGTAGTTTTGTGATGTATACTCTCCAGGGGTTGTTTTTATGGACATGTACTGTCTTCTCTCCATCATGCATGTACTCATCTGTTCCCTGTTCCGAGTGGGTGTAGAGAAGGTTTCCTGTTGCCTCCGCCCTTAGGTCCACATGAAGGAGGTGATGTCTGCGGTGTGGGTGCAAGGCCTGGACCAGAGCTACCTGCAGGAGCAGATGCTGGGAGACCCGCTCATGAGAGAGGTGATCGGCCAGTGCTGCATGGAACCTCTGGGTGGCGCTCCGCAGCAGGGCGAGGCGCTGCTCGCCGCCTTCAAGCCACGCGGTTACTCCGAGTGCATCGTCATCGTGGGGGGCGAGGAGAGGGCGTGAGTATTGGCATGAGCCCCCACGCCCTTTGGGACTTGCGTTATGTCCACGCCTCCTTCCAGGGATGCCAGGAGGTAGCACAGCCGGGGGATCCTTATGTTGACGTCAGTATCAAAAGTGATCCACAGCTTGTACAGACAATCCACAGTTGTGATCGTCTGTGAAGGTGCTCAGCCATCCAGGTGTTTAATAGTGTAGTCAAGTAGCTGCTGGACTTGTTGTCACCTTGAAACCATTCTGATAAAGCCCCATGGAAGGGTCACTAAACCCCTTCAGTAGTGCACTATAATCTCACTGTTTGCCTGTGTTGTAAGGGGTGCTCTAGGCCTCAGTGAGTGTCTGGCTCGGACAACAAGTGTCACCATACAACAGTATGCAGAGCAAGATGGTCCTCCAGGATTATCAACCATCTTCAGTTGATTCAAAATGCAACTGCTAGAAGTCTTACTAGGAGAGAAGAAGAGAAGAGAACACATCACTCCCACTCTTACGTCCTTAAACAGGCTACCAGTGGGCTCCACAGTTGTGTGTATAAACCGCTTAAACGTGTAGGACTGGGATGAATATTTCCCTTTTAACCACTACAGTTTTTTTTTTATTCTTTTAATTCTGTGTATATTCTTAACATTTTATTTTATTTCATGCACTTTATATTCTTTATTGATCATATTTATTTTAATTCGCATTATCTTTAAATCCATTTGAACCTTATTTTAATGACTTGTATGGTTTTATTTAAATTCTTTGACCTGTAAGTTAACTTGCCTTCCCTTGATTAGAAGCCAGTGTAATGTGAACTAGCACTGACTGCGTGTCCTGCTCCGTGTCCTGCTCAGCGTTCGGAGGCCTTCTGCCGCCACCCGCTGCATGTGTCCCCTCTACGACCGCAACCGGCAGATGTGGATTGAACTGCAGCCCATGAACGAGAAGCGTATCGGGCACGGAGTGGTGACGGCCGGTCAGTGACTCCTCCCACACACTGACTCCTCCCACACACTGACTCCTCCCACACACTGACTCCTCCCACACACTGACTCCTCCCACACACTGACTCCTCCTACCTGGTGACTCCTCCCACACACTGACTCCTCCTACCTGGTGACTCCTCCCACACGCTGACTCCTCCTAGCTGGTGACTCCTCCCATGCGCTGACTCCTCCTAGCTGGTGACTCCTCCCATGTGCTGACTCCTCCTAGCTGGTGACTCCTCCCATGCGCTGACTCCTCCTAGCTGGTGACTCCTCCCACACGCTGACTCCTCCTAGCTGGTGACTCCTCCCATGCGCTGACTCCTCCTACCTGGTTCTCCTTCTGCTCAGTGTCTTTCAGCCCTTGCTGGTGCTTCTAGAATCAGCTGGTGTGATTGGTGCTAATGCAACTTAAATGTGGTTGAGAGGTTGACAGTCCTTCTACATATGGTTAGAATCAGGTGCTCTTTGGTGTCAAGGGAAACATTAAGAGATAAATCTCCAAACTTAGATACTCCTTAAATTAAAATGTCTCTTGTCAGCATGTCTTAACTGGACTGTCCCAAAATGCCCACACATAGTATCTATCTAATGCTTCAGGGTGTGATGGAGCTGACCAATCTGGACATTTCAGGCAAAACAAACTCCAGTGTCCTTCTCCTTCAAACTACACTCATGCTGCAAGACCAGACGACCTTGTGAAAATTGATGTTTCTCCCAAACTCCCAGTCTATTCTGGACTGAAAGGCTGTACAGTGTAAAAACAACACAGGAAGTGTCTGCTTTAGATCAACACCTTTGAAGGGGTCATGCTTGCTATTTGCTTATGTGTCTGATCAGATGGGTGCCTTTTTGCAATTGGGGGAATGAATGAAAACAAGGCCGTCTTGAGTAGTGGAGAGAAATATGACCCTGAGTCTAACACCTGGACCCCAATCCCACCACTGAAACAGGTATTATTGTTCCAGTTTAAAAACCTTTCTAAAATATCATACAGCTCAAGCCAAACCAGCAGCTGAATGTTAAGAAAATGTGCATGTTCTTAATCTTCTTTACAGGTTTACACACACATAAGATAAAACAGTTAATGATGTCCACCAGGGGTAGTGCATCCAACAGCAACAGTTACTTAAATAGCCTTTCCTTTTTGTTGCAAGGCTTGTATGTGTACCTGAAAATCTCATAACGTACCACTAGGTGTCAGTATTTGACTCTGTGCTGACGGTGTGCTTAGGCGAGGCAGCATTTTGGTATTGCTGAGCTGGATGGGATGATCTATGTGCTGGGAGGGGAGAACGAGGACACTGAAGTTCTCCTCACCATGGAAGTCTTTGACCCTCACTGTAATATTTGGACGACCCAAACCAGCATGACTACAGTACGGAAGGTGAGATACACAAAAACGTGTAGGCTTTTGCCTTCTATGTTAATAATCAGAGCCCAGTGCTGTTGTGCTAATTGTGTTGTACTATTCTTTAGTTTAGTTGCTGTGCCACCATGAAGAAGAGACTCTATATCATGGGTGGAGGATCATATGGGAAAATTTATGACTCTGTGGAATGCTATGACCCCAAAACTCAGCAGTGGACAACAATCTGCCCTCTTAAGGAGAGGAGGTACACTTGCATGTAGTGAAGTTCATGAACTTATTAATAAAACACACAAAAACACCATAAGCTGAATGGACAAAGAAATCAAAACTCACCATCTACAGTTGTTTGGAACTCATTTGAATGGGGAACTTTTACTTGTAATGTTTTGGGGAAATGCTAATCCCAGGGTACCCGCTTGGTCGCTTTGTGAAACAAAGTGGGCACATGTACGATGAATGAAAGTTACTGCTATCTTCTGCAGTGCTAAGGGTTTTCTTCAACAGTCATGTGTGTTTGTGAATGACCATGCATGTGCAAAAGATTACACTTCATCTACATTAAGCCCAGTCTTGGCGTAGGATCATGGTCAGTGTGTGCACGTGTAGGCGTGCACATGTGTGTGCGTGTTTGTGTGCTCCACACTCTCCCACACAGGGGAAGGCAACGTTGTTGTGCTGGGTGCCCTCAGGTTCGGCGCCGTGGCCTGTGGTGTGGGCCAGGAGCTCTACGTGTTTGGGGGGGTCAGAAGCAGAGATGCTGACAACCCCGAGACCAGCCAGATGACCATCTGCAAGTCAGAGTTCTTCCATGAAGATTTGAGAAGGTATAACCCTCCCCCCACTGAAACAGGCTCTGCTGCTCCATAATTGTGTATTGAATGGTTTTCCTGTAAATCAACCTGACATGCAGGTGGGTTCACCTGGACGACCAGAATCTGTGCATAGAGACCACCTCATCCTTTGTATATGGAGCTGTTGCTATCGGTGCCAGTATTTATGTGGTGGGAGAGCTTGACACAGGTAAGCCTAATCCACACCTTCCTGCCTAAACCACACCTTTCTGCCAGTGACTTTTCTTTTCAATGACTTCTTTTTATCAAACATCAGGCAGAGATATTTACTATGAGTCATGTTTGTTATTAGTGTATTGCACGTGTTAGTTTGACTTTCCAGGGACAGATATTCACATGGGTTCTGCTGTCGATGTACATGTTTGTTTATCGTTTTCTAAGCTGTGTAAAGTGTCTAAACTTGCACTGGGCAACAAAATAATGTAAACTTCCCCGTAGTACATTTTATGCTGAATTTTAAAGGTTTTAGAATTTTTCTTTCATGTTTGGCTTTTAACTGCCCTCCTTTTTAAGACATTTTACATTAAGTATTTATTACTTGTTCATAAATAAGGCTGTAATTACAATTAGTGTGTAGTGTGTGTAGTGTGTGTAGTGTGTGTGTGTGTGTGTGTGTGTGTGGTGTTGCCTATATTTGGCTTGTGCAGCACCCCTCTGCAGTAATCTAACCCTAACTAACTAATCCTAACCCCTAACCCTAACCCTTGAAATCCTGCTGTTCACAAGGAACTGTCACATAGATTAATACATAAGAAGCAGACACTTTCCTTTTAAAGAAATGATTAGTAATGTTTAGAGAAAACCGCATGAGAGAAAATCACCTGATGTTAGTGTTCTTTGTTTAAGAAATGTCACTTGCTATTTGCTGTTTACTATTTTCAGTAATATCCTTTGGTCTTGTGATAACGCAGCACAATTGTCCATTATGGCCCAAGTGGCCTACCAACCCCATACCCACCCCCCCATACCACCCCCTTTACCCACCCCCCCGTACCACCCCCACGTACCACCCCCTATACCCGCCACCCCCTATACCCGCCACCCCCCTATACCCGCCACCCCCCTATACCCACCACCCCCTATACCCGCCACCCCCCTATACCCACCACCCCCTATACCCGCCTCCCGTTGCCCACCCTCTATACCCACCACTCCCTATACCCACCCCCCCGTACCACCCCCTATACCCGCCCCCCCATACCCACCCCCCGTACCACCCCCTATACCTACCCCCCCGTACCACCCCCTATTACCACCCCCTATACCCACCCCCCCGCACGCAGGCACCAGCTACGACTACGTGCGAGAGTTCCGGCGCAGCACTGGGACGTGGCACCCCACCCGGCCGCTGTTGCCCTCTGACCTCTGCAAGACGGGCTGCGCTGCCCTGCGCATCGCCAACTGCAAGCTGTTCCGGCTGCAGCTCCGACAGGGTCTGTTCAGGATCCGCGTGCCATCCATGTAGCGCCAGCTCGCGCCCCCCACCCCCCTCGCCCCGGGCTCCCCTCCGGACGGCGGCCGCATGTGGGGGGGGGGGCCTTGGGAACGGCCGTAGCTACAGGCCGAAGACGCAGAGGTGTGTGGGGACTTCTGGGTGTTTTGTTTACTTTGTTGGGTGCCTTTTGAAGAGAATGTGTGCGCATGCCACAGTCCTGTTCTTTTTTTTCTATTCTTTCCCTCATTTTCATTTCTTTTATTGTAAGGGAGAGTTTTAGTTTTAGTGTGTGGTACGATAACGTGTGGTAACACTATATTCTTACAGCAGACAACAGGTGGTTAGGGTTATGGTTAGCTGCTGCTGGCTTTTAAGTCAACACTACTGATTTAAGAAATGGATGTTGAGCAGGTATCTTGACAATATGCCTTTTTACGTAAACAAGGGGTTTTAAACG
Organism: Brachyhypopomus gauderio; assembly: GCF_052324685.1. Lineage (NCBI taxonomy): Eukaryota > Metazoa > Chordata > Actinopteri > Gymnotiformes > Hypopomidae > Brachyhypopomus > Brachyhypopomus gauderio. The sequence goes on from NC_135212.1 coordinate 28,823,790, forward strand.
TGGGTACACCAACCATGGGAGCACACGTTAATGTCAGTGTAAGAACGGTTTAAAAGTGTTGTCTCACGATTGAGTATCATGAACAGTGTTTTGTGTGAAATGGAAAAGGATTTGAATATATAACCTCATGGGGGATGTTGTTGCTACCAAGCATTTCATTTATAGTATTGCATATGGAATTAATTCCATATAGCAGTAATCTAAAGTGTGATTAAGGATTGTTTAGGATAAACATATTTTACATGTGAAGTTTGGCCTCCTAATCTGAACATAACATGTCAGAAAATAGCACAGAGTAGCTGGTCTTACTTTTAACTCACTGGTAACTGGTCTTACTACCTTTGAACTGGCTTTCCAGTCACACAAGTGAGGGTTTGGCATGCGGTGACCCTGTTTGTGTGTCGTGCGTCACAGCTGCCCTGCTCCCATTCTGACAGAGAACCCACACAGTACCCACGTCTCCCCAAACCCATCCCAGCTCTGCCAAGGGCCATGTGACTGACACATTATTCTTGGTGTCCCTAATGCATTGTAACTGATGACCCGCACATTTCTCTAGACCTTGTTCAGTACTGTAAAGCGAAAATTATTATTATTACATTCATCAAGGCTTTCAATAGACGAACAGTTAAAGAGAATGTTCTGGTTCTAAGGCTTTAGATGTACTGACGAACCTATAACCATTTAACACACATGGGTGTAAACACTCTTCAGATCCGCTGTGGGTCAAATTTTGTTAAAGCTTCTATAAAGTATCATTCAAGTATAAAGAATGACACATTTTCAAAACTGTCATCATGGATTTTTTTTACTCAGGTATCTGTATGTTAAGCCCCTTAACCGTTTTATTAGCATTGGGGTCATGTAGGGGGAAAAAACACAGCTGAAAAAAAACACTCGTACTGTTGGCCACATGGACGCCTCTTGTATCTGCTGAGATCTCTGCATGTAACAGTTCTGTATGTGAACTCCGAAAACCTCATTATCGTGCTTAACGGTACAAAAGGCAACCAGCAACTTACTCCCCCATTTTCACCCCTCGTATGTGTAATGAAGACATCACAGGCATCCACATGACGACGGTGTACACGATACATTTTGGTCTTGTGTTGTTTATTTACTGTTACCATTTACTGTGTATGATTAGTGTTCATGTTCAAGGCTGTCGGCTCTGAAATGGACCAAGGGAATTGTTGCAGCATCAAGTGTGCAGGACGTCATTTAAAAAGTAATATTTAAATGTTGAACTATTTGATAGCCATTTGTGCTAAAAAATAGTTGTTCATTTTAATTACAAATACCTAATACAATGTGGGATTAATGCAAGATGTTTTATGTATCCGTAACATACTGCACCTTTGACAACACGGCTCACGCCCAGCACTTAAACACACAAAGTGCTTGTGCGTGTGCAAACATATGATAACTATCAACACGCTACACATTCCTTCATGTGCCATTGTTTACAGTATATGCTTAACAAAGACGTCAGAGACATATTCTCACATAACACCTAAATAAGCACCTTCAGAATGATGTTACACAATCAAGAGTTTTACCCAAAGTACACTGAGCTCTGGCTGAAGATTCTCATTAGGCATAAAGGTTACCATGTAATAAAATGACTATTAAATGTTTTACTGAGTTAAAACACACAAGGGAGAAATGAGTCCTTGATCTTTCACCTATTGTCATTTGTATCTAATAAATTACAACCATTAAACAGAATTCAGAATTATGTCATTGTTATGTTGCTTTTTGAGGCAGAAATCATCAAAGGGTCATTTTACAGAAATGTCCACTTTTGTGTCCCTAGACTTTAAAGGGCTGTTGCATTTTAAAAGCCCTCAAATTTAGGGATTTATTTACATTTTAAGACAAAACAACATGATATTTGAACAATTATACCTTTTTGAACCACTTATGAGTCAGTTTTTCTTTTCAACCATTTGAGTGTTTTTCCAAGTATGCCCAAAAATGCCTGTCCTCGCTGTCATGCTTTGAAACTAAGGGCTTTATTTCTTAATGGAAAACATGTACTTTATTAACTCAACTGCAGTTATGTGTCCATAAAGGTCCAATATATCAAACAAAATATTTAAAAATACATTATTGCAAATAAATATAATAAAATACATAATAAATGTGTACGTCCCCAATATTCATGTCACTGGTGTTACCGTATGACAAAAGACTATTAATTTAATATACAAAGCCATGCTGATGACATCACAGGAAGTCATTTTTTTTCCTCTCTGAAGATTAATAAAAACAGACACATTGTAAGTTCAATGTCATTTTTCATTTTTTATAAATTTTATCATCTACCCTAAGATTTCCTTCTAAACTTTAGTGCAAGTCACTGGTATGCCCTACTTTAATCTTTGAAAATTGAATATAGAATAATAAAAATTGATTAATTTATACATAATTCAGTGAGTAGTTCATGACTGTCAACATGTGGTTTGTTTCCCTGTGGCAGCTACTTTGTAAAACAGGTTTGTTATGACAGTTGTCACTGGTGTTACCGTCACTGGTGTTACAATCCTGATGGGTAACAGTACATGAAATTTTCAAATAAATGTACAAAAAAGGCAAAAAGCCATTTAGGTGTACCTTATATATGTTCTTATAGCCAATTAGTACAGTAATAATGTAGTATAATTTAAAATCCTAAAAAAGAAATTTATGTAGGAAAAATTTCCACCTGTCAAAAGTGGACGTTTTTGTAGAATGACCCCAAAACAGAATTTATCCTCTAAGAACCGAACAAAGAATAGTAATGTGTTGCAGCATGTCTGTGCACAGGTGTGTGGCTGGGTGTGTGTGTATATGTGTATACACATATGTGGGTATATATTGCTAAATTTCCTTCGGGATCAATAAAGTATCTACCTACCTACCTATATGCATATGGTAAGCCTGTCTGTTTCCAGGTATGTGGATGGTTGGAATTAGCACAACAAGATCACAAATGATAACCAATATAGAATTAATTAAAGTTAAAAATGAGAGTTAATGGTTCTTTAATTAGCATTAGAGTTAAAACTGCAGTCAGTAAGTAAGAGATGACAATGGATTTAGTTTGGAAGTTAAAATGAGCACAGTTAGCCGGCCCCTCCCTCTCAGCTGGGATACAGTCTCACCTCCACAGTCCCTGCTTTGGAGGGGCTGTGCACATTATGAAATGTCAACACAATTGGCCAACAAATATATTATTGGTTGCATGAGCATGTCATGAAGATATTTCATACACATCCAAATTAAACCTTAACCAATAACCTTAAAACAAATGTACGTTATGAGAAATGTGCAGTGTTATTATAACAATTATTTTATTTTACTTTACATTATTATTTTATGTGATTATGCAATCATAATTGAATAGGCTGCATTGATTGTTGTATTGTAAAATGGTTGATTAAATTCTTATGTGGGCCGCAAAATGTTTTGTGGTGGGTTAAGTGGGTCCTGAGCCACAGACGGCTGTGCACCGCTGCCATAGACTGTATATGGGAAATTGCTACTTTAAAGGACCAGTGTGTAATACGGTCATCAAACATTTAAAATGGACACAAAGGACAAAATACCCATAGAAGACGGTATTTCAACTTAAAATGTATCTCTGATGACATATCATGGTCATTTGATAATTTGGTACAGCAAAAATATTACATATTGTTCCTTTAATTTACCATGAGACCTTGTGATTTGGACATTGAGTGGCTAAAAACCAAATCTGGAAGAGCTTCATGCGTTACATTAGGTGCGTGGGAGTTACAGCAGCCTGGCCATAAATACAGAACAGGAACGGTTAGGAGCAAATGCAATATTAGCCCTTTGGGATCATTTTGTTTTGGAAGTATGTGCTTGAATGTCATTATATGCTTGCTTTTTATTTTTGACACAATGTTGAGTATGTTATTAGAACACAGACAAAATTCATTATACAAATCACTTGCAGCAATAAAAAAACAAAAAGCTTTGATTATATATATATATATATATAGCAACCATAGTTTTTTAGTTTATCACACTGCGTGGTTATCTGATATAAGTAATGACAGTATTATTAAATTATTGCAATTATATACAATAATATGGATTTATATGTCTCCCCTCCATGTCTAATTTAATTTATTTTATATGTATTTATATTTATGTGATGACAAACAAGTATATATAAATATATATAAATAAATATATATAAATCTATATACAACACATATATGTATATATATACAAACAAGTATATATAAATATATATAAATAAATATATATAAATCTATATACAACACATATATGTATAATTATGTGGCTTGTTTATATATAACACTATTCAACTCCTGACCACTGTTGACTGGATATGAATCGTCTTTCAGGTAATTCTCAGCAGAGGAGTGATGCTGACATAGTAGTGGCATAATAATATAATGGGTGTTACACAGAGCAGTGTTGCTGGAGTTTGTACTCTGTCACATCTGCAGTAGTCAGCCACTGAAATCCAGCCAGCATCAGTCCTGTGGTCAGAAGACCAACCACTTGATGAGGACATTTTGGAGGATATTTTGCTAATGCAAACTGCCCATGGCAACTGCTAAACAACAGCTATAGTCTCTAGCTGTACATTAAGCGTTTGTAATAAACACACTCATAAAGATTAGACTCTATAATACATATGAAAACATCTGAAAATCTAGAACCAGCATGTAATCAGTGTAAATACTACCAACTAATAACTTTTGTGTTGTTTTTAATCTAGAAATACACAGAGCAAGTTCCCATGTCCTAATATGTGGCCTGAAATTTGTACTTGTGCTATTTACCACACACTTACAGACTTGAAAATATGTTTGATAGACAAAAGGTTATTGCATTTCATGCATGTTCCATTCACAAACAGAATATGCTATACTAGGGTCTGTGTTTAGAAGCGGATGGCATCAAACCATGAACTGGACCTTCTCTTTCACTTTCAACTCTGACATGTGATTCCATTTGTGGTTTGTGATTTTGTGTTTTAAAGAATAGTGCTCAGGGTGGATTTAAGGTTGCGTAGCTAGGAGGGTCATAGTGAGAAATATACTCCTCCCTTCTAATCTTAGTAGTGAGACAATCAACAAATGTTCAGGGTATGACCCAAACCCCAAGACTTGCACTCATCTTTCTTTATTGTCTTTTCACACACATAACAATAGACTGTATGTGGTACACTTCCTGTGCTGTAACTGGTCATGTGACCATATGATAACTCACCATGGCTGGTAGGCTATAGCTTCACATATTTTGGGAAGTCCAGAGTATTTCTTTCAGATGCCTGTCGGATATTTTGAAGGCCAATGGATAGAGGATCATCAGACCATCATCAGCACATCATCAGACCATCATCAGCACATCATCAGCAAACCCAGATGGGACATGAGGCCCCTTCTCAGCAACCATGCATGAAATGGGCTGTCAACATAACAGGAGAGGGAAAGTGTGCCCAGAGCTTGAGATGTTCCTCATGGGTACTAATCAAGCTTGTGTCTTTGATTGGTGCAATGACGTCATTGTCTGTAATGAGTTCAGAGGGAGGTTTACACTTTTTCACCCCTGTCTCAGTAGATAATCTATGTATGTTTAGCAATTTACACTATGGCAAGTGTATGTAATGAATGCTTGCCTTATATGAGACAAACTAAAAACATGCTAAAATATGTATAGAGGAAAAGCAAAACAAAATAGTGTTGTACTTTATGGCAGCATTGAATTGGTGATAAGAATCTCCTTGCCCTTTCAGTGGCTGATATGAAATGCCACTTTATGGACGAGTGCAGTTAGAGAGATCACAACGTTTTACACTCAGAATTTCAGCAACTTTTGTTTCCTGGAGGTTTAATGATCTTTCAAAATGTAAAAACGGCTACATTCCTGCAGGGTGTCAGGGACTGCACAGTACATGGGAAGGCCCTCGGTTTCCTGAGAAATGTGAAAAAATGTTGAAGTCAGCAGTCACGATGTTCGGTAATCATCCAGTTGATTGAGTAATGTTTTTCTTTTTCCTTCTTTTTACAAAAGAAATCATAGATACCGAATTTTAAGAATAAACTGTCCGGATTTCACTGGTTTGCTCGTTAATCTTGGCCTTGTGAACAAGTCCTGGTCATAGGTCTGCTAATTGGCTTTGAGTAGTCTAAACATCGCAGCTGTGAAGTTTACGGACAGGCTGTCGATCTAAACAAACGATCTGGCATAGATTAAGACCCACTTAGTTAAGCAAGCTTTTTTTGGTGGTGCTCTTAGTGCAACTTAAAGTAAATAGTAAAATAGTACAGACTGCTCTGATTCAACACATTAAAATAATGTTAACCTAGCCTTGAAAGAAAAGTACAGTATCGCCCTCTTTCTCCATTTTGTGTGAAGGGAAGTGCACGGCTTCTCTCCCTATCATGCAGACAGGCGTGTAGGGACGCGCAGCGCGCACGCGTGCCTCCCCATTGACGTCACGCTGGTATCACATGAACGAGCGCGGACCAATCCACACGGGCGCGCCGCGCTGCTCCTTCACCAAGATACCGAGAAAAGCGAGAAAAGGGAACCATGTCCATGAGCGTTTAAAGGGACAAAAACACGGAGAAACCTGCCGCGTTTGGATTCTACATTTCTCCGTCACCGTATCTGTGTGTATGTCGGAGTAGCCGAGTGGAATATGTGGTGGAGAGCGACAGGCTGGATATGGCAATGGCCCCAACATATTGAATAGCTCGTTGGAGGGAGGGAGCGTAACTAGAGGAAAGACATTTCACGGGGAATAGGAAGAACATCGGACTATTATTCACAAACCGTTTTGTCCTGCTACAGTTTCACAGGTGATTTTTTAATGGCATTTCTTGTTGTCGCTTGCCCATGTCTGTTTTACGCCCTCGCCACTATTAAAACAGTCGGGGCCGAGTCGCGGTAGCGGAGGACCAGGCGACCGCTTGGCCTGAAATTGAAAATATTCTACACGAACTGTCGACCCCCTTCGGTCCGTCGCCACATTAAAGGTCAAACATGGATTTGAACGGTAGCGGTGGTGGGAATGAGCTGCACAATAATCAGTTCTACCAGTCCGAAGAGAGCAAGCCTCTGCTGGGGGAGCCGTGCGCGCCGGAGGGGAGTAATAACAGTAAAGTGGGCGCAGGGCCGTGTCGGAGGAGCCTGCTCCACTCCAGCAGCGGGATGCGATATAAACTTCTCCAGGAGGGAGATATCCAGGTGTGTGTGGTCAAACACCCACGAACCTTCCTCAGTAAAATCCTCACCTCCAAGTTTTTACGGAGATGGGAGCCTCACCACCTCACCCTGACGGACAGCAGCCTGGCCTCGGCCACGGTAAGAGACTCGGCGGTGTTGACCGAAGCAGCGGGGACATATGTCCATGTTTACTCCACAATAACACACCGTGTGTGAGACACACGTCGAGAAGGTCTGCTAGGACATGTCTCAGTAGGGCTGAGTGAGGTTTAAAAACACCCCCTCGTTTAACGTCGTTGTTCAGTGTTTTATCGCATATTGGATTCGATTTCTGTATTCAGTGTCGCTTTGTATCTGTTTTTTATATATTCCTTCCTTCTTTCTTTCTTTCATTTCGTTGCATTTTGTAACTTACGCCTACACATCCTGCAGCGAGTTTGGTACACGTCCATTTACTGCGCTCTGTCATTTATCCAGTTTATGATCTTGAACATTTTGTCGGAAGAGCCTTTTCACTAGAACTCCGAGTGGGAAGGAGACAATGAGTTGGACCAGAACGCTTGTCATCAGTTCAGGGGGAAAAAACCCGCTGGCACAGATATGATGTGGAGGGAAACGTTGCGACGTCGACGTGTCGCGCTACTGGACCTCACGTCAGATGCTGGACTGGACCCACTAGACTACCAACACGCTGCGGTTCGGTGGGCGAGATGGATGTTCCGGATTTGGATTAGGAGAGGAGGTTGTTTAGGCCGAGAGTGAAATAGTTAAGGGCAGGTTGTCGACCAGGGTCAGTATGTTTTAACAGTGGTGTCTTACTGATATCGCATACGTAGCCTTTTTGTTTGGTTGTGTTTTATCTTTTATTTTATTTGCACTAGTTCTCATTGTGCCGGTGTGTAATCTGTGACTCATGTTTCACGGTAAATCCATCTAGGATGCAGTCTTGTTGAAACACGCCAGGAAGACCCAGTACCAGTAGTATATGTTTATATGTGAGGTATTCAGCACACAGGAAGACCCAGTACCAGTAGTATATGTTTATATGTGAGGTATTCAGCACACAGGAAGACCCAGTACCAGTAGTATATGTTTATATGTGAGGTATTCAGCACACAGGAAGACCCAGTACCAGTAGTATATGTTTATATGTGAGGTATTCAGCACACAGGAAGACCCAGTACCAGTAGTATATGTTTATATGTGAGGTATTCAGCACACAGGAAGTGAGCTTATGGAGAGAGTTTCAGTTTTTATCAGGATGAAGCCTCTTTATACTTATCCTCTTTTCTCTGAACTAGACTTATTGCTATGGTCTCCATTATCTTTCAGAGGAACTCCTGATTCCTTATAACCTTATCAGTGCATTACACACAGATGGATTTTTCTTAAGTTTTTAGCACCAGCTTTTCTTACTAATGAGCCTAGAATGACAGGTGTAGACCTGTATGTATGTTGCATTTGTAACAGTCTAATATGGGTCTTAAAAATAAATAAAGAAAAGGATGATCAGCATTCATGAAAAGTAGGCCGGGCAGCTGCTTTGTCATTACAAGTTAGTTACTGTCCCTGATTTCGCGACATGCTGAGTTTTTCTCTCGTGTTTGTGAAGTCTCCAGACTGATGCTTAGCAGGTGACCTGTGTTCAGTTGACCATAGCTAATAGGCTAATAGGCGGGTAGTGGCCTGTAGCTAATGTTCTCTTTTGGGAAAGGCTAGAATGTTTTTACTTCACATCTGTAATTTATGTGATTTTACTGTTGTGTTTGAGAGAGAAATCTAAGTTTCACTCTATTGAAAACGTAAAGGTGATGGTGGGTGTTAATATAATAAGAGTTTTGATTATAAAACTCTTAAAAGTGATCATTACTTCTGTAGGTTGAGCATGCTTACCATTTCTGATTATTTTATCATAATCATCCTGATGTAATCTGAATTTCTTAAGTACTTAAAAAAATCTATTCTGTACTTACAATTGATTGCAAAACATTTGCTATTGTGGTACGTCTTTCTTAGTAAAGACGTCATTTTGAAAAGTGATCTCACTGAAAGATGCAAAAGATATGACTCACCCTTTTCCTTAAGTACTAAGAACCTACATCATATTTGCGTAATGTCAACCCATTATAAATGCTTTCTGTCTTTTAATTTGAAGAAAAAAAAAATCAAGGCCTTTCCTCTGGAAGTGTTTGCCTTAAACCACATTCATTTTCATATGGATGGTGCAAGAAGCCATGCTAGCAGTTTGTTTTAACCATCCCGAAGGGCAGCATGCTGAATTATAAATATACGGTAGTATTCTGTATTCTGTAGTAGTCTATTTTGCCATAAGAATCTGATTTTGTATTTATTTCTACAGTCACAATAGTTTTATATTACAACATTCAACATGCATTTTTTTAAACATATATAGAAGGAATATAGGTTATTTCATAATTTGTTAATTGTATATATATCACAACATCCGTGTGAAATCTGAAAGGGAACAGTGATTGGAATTAGAAAACACATTAGGATACTTCAGTTATTGATGCTAAGCTTGCAACTGGTGCTAATTTCCTAAATTATCTCACAGACTCTATTTATCTGGCTGCACTCTTAATCATTTTTGCAAGATGGCGAGCCACTCCAAGGTGACTGAAACCTGCAACACAAGCGGCTCAGACGAAGGCAGAAGGGTTAGAATTTGGACTGAAAACCCACTCCGCAGTAACCTAGCCCCTCATCAGCAGAAAGAATCAAATGGCTAACATTTGCAGAAGTGTTGTGTGGCCAGAGGACACCTGGTCTAAAGTTCACTTCAGTGATGAGAGCAAGTTTTAGTTGGGTCAGATATCAAAATAGAGAAAGAAAGTGTGCAAAGTGTGTGAAGTCGTCAGTTAAGTTTGGAGGAGGAAGTCTCATTGGGTTTGGGGCATGTTTACTGCAGCAGGAGTTGGGCCTCTTGTACGTGGCATGCTGGGTGCTTGTGTTCATCAGTACCTCGTTAACAGCATGTCACAATGCAAATGGGTAAAGCACTTTCTTGAAGCTGAGAATATTGAAATAAGGAAATTGCCAGCCCAGTCATGATCTGAAGCTGATCAAGAATCTCTGGAAGAACACTAGTAACAAAGTTATGACTAAGAAACTCATACTGTTACCGAGTTGTGAAAGAGACTGGAACAAGATCAGACCAGAGCAGTGTGAGAAATTGATGTTGTCATTTGGGTGTAGATGTGGTGAAGTAATTCAGAAACAAGGGTCTCTACACTTCCTACTTTCTGAAAGCTGTAACCACCAACATTTCAACTGCAAGCTGATTTTCTGTTACACTTGTCACTCCTCCTTATTTTGATTACTATATTTTCCACAACATAAAGGATTTTGTTGAACTGTCTTGGTTATTTTGAATAACATGGTCATACAGTAGTGGTATGTCCACACCTTTTCTTTGAAATCTCCTAAGAAATCTAAGAGGTTTAAAATGTGTTGTAGAAATGTAGTAAACATGACAGTCTACAAGTATTATACAAGTGTTACAGTTCCCTGTGCAAGAAAAACTCCTTATATAAGGAGAATATAAGTCCTTATCAGTAATTTTATATACGTATGTATAAAAAATCATTTATCCTAAAGACCTTTTTCAACTTTTTCAAATGAACATGCTATTTATTGAACAATCATTAGCTATTGGTATATAGGTAGGAATTAAGGACTGGTAGGAATTATCATCCAATTAACATTTAGTCATGTCAGAGCACAACATTTGTACGAGGACAAATAGATTGTAAATAGATGGTAAACAGTTGGCAGTATTTACAAGAGATTGTAGCCTAAATAGATGGTAACCAGAGAACAGTTGTTCTCTTTGTCTTGTTGTAAATTCTGCGAGTCAAGCAAAGGAGTTGCACTCCCAGCAATGCTAGTAACCCTTACACAGCTAGTCACAGTAGCACATGATCACGGCAGGAGCTCCAAGCCTCTGCTTTCTTGTGCACTTTATTATGCTTATGAGCAGTGCAGTCAAATCAGTACCATAGTGTAGGTTTCAAGGTGTGCAAGTTCCGCTTATGAAGTGCCAAGCTTTGACATTTCTGCATTTTTTTTTTAGTTTCATTTTGTCATGAAGAAATTTTGTGCTACGTTCCACCATGACTTAATATGTTCTGTATCTCCTTTATCTTGTCACAAAATTCAACACAGCTAAGTTGTGCAGGACTATGTGGTCATGTCCACTGGATTTTTGGGCTTTACCCAATCGATACTAATTGTGTGTCCAAGGTGAGCTTTTCATTAGCCACCTTGGTTGTGAGATTAACCCAAATACACTGTCAGTACAGGCTTCTAGGATCTGCCAGGACCTGATAGCTTCTCTACGCTGCAATTAAGTCATTATGTATATCCATTTCTTTTGGAGGGGGGCAATGATGCATTAGCAACACACCCAATTATATGTTTTCAATATCAGTAGGTGGCCAATTTGTATCTTGAAAATGTCAATTCTAGTAGTTTTATATCTAAACCACATTGTAACATTGATCCGTGTTCTCTCACAAACCCATCATTTAGGCACAATGAGGCTTAAAACAAACACCAACAGACAAATTTGCTTAATAATAATTAGAGTTCTCTTTTTATGAGAGTTCTGCCTTGCAAAATCCAATTTTTTCATTTCTGCGCTTCACAGCTGGCGGTCCAGTCATGTGGAGTGAAAAACAGAGGGGCTTAAGTCTAACATAAAACTAAGACTAGACCTTGGTTAGATGATATAAAAACAAAAGCCCCTTCATTACTAACCAACTTTAATCCAGGGCATTAATAATTTATATATAATATCATATAATGCCTCAGACATCCTCTCTACAGAAAAAGTTTGCATTTAGCATCCAATACGCAGGATGTTAACATTTGATATACATTGAGTGGCAAAAAAAGAAACATTCTGTTTTTTTCATCCTGCAACACCAAATGCACATGTTGAACTAACCCTGTCCTTATATAACAGAATATCCTTATTCTGTCTTAAATGTCAGAACAGAGAGCTGATGGTGTTTCCAGATTCTGCACACTGGGTGTCGGTGCAGGCGGCATCTTGTAGCTGGGGCTTTGCTTTAAGGAGGGGGGGAAGCAGTAAAGAAATGACATGAAGTAGTGTTAAGTAGTTTTAAGTAGTGATATGGCTAAGGAAGTAAGAGCAGCATTAAAAAAGCAAACTCGATCACTTTTTCCTTTAAAAGCTTTTTTTAATCACTTTTTCCTTTCAAAAGCAAACACCAACTGACCTGTTGTCAGCATGCCCACCATTTGACAATCATTGCTGGTCATCACAGATTTTATTTGGGGTATTTGCACACTGTCCAGAATTCACAGTTGCAGTGGAGACATGAAACCTCTCAAAAAACCTTGATGCAGTTAAGAATGCTGAGTTAAGAGAACAACATCAGGAAATGGGGTTTTCTCTTCTTTCTTTTTCATTCCTGTACACGTCCAAGAAAAATGCCTAGACAAATAAAAAGAAAAAAACACTTGGGCTGTGTGTCATGAGGGGCAGTCACATCTTGGCAAAATCATTGCAAAACCAAAAGCAGAGTTATGCTGCAACTCCGATTTCACAAATAATAACGAGAGTTCTCCTGCAGCCATACGGCCTGTACCCTGTAGCGGGACCTCGCTGCACTGTAGCGGGACCTCGCTGCACTGTAGCGGGACCTCTCTGCACTGTAGCGGGACCTCTCTGCACTGTAGCGGGACCTCGCTGCACTGTAGCGGGACCTCGCTGCACTATAGCGGGACCTCGCTGCACTGTAGCGGGACCTCTCTGCACTGTAGCGGGACCTCTCTGCACTGTAGCGGGACCTCGCTGCACTGTAGCGGGACCTCTCTGCACTGTAGCGGAACCTCGCTGCACTGTAGCGGGACCTCGCTGCACTGTAGCGGGACCTCGCTGCCCTGTAGCGGGACCTCGCTGCCCTGTAGCGGGACCTCGCTGCCCTGTAGCGGGACCTCGCTGCCCTGTAGCGGGACCTTGCTGCACTGTAGCGGGACCTCTCTGCACTGTAGCGGGACCTCTCTGCACTGTAGCGGAACCTCGCTGCACTATAGCGGGAACTCGCTGCCCTGTAGCGAGACCTTTCTGCTCTGTAGCGGGACCTCGCTGCACTGTGGGTCTTTTCTCTACTGCTTCAGTTCTGTGTTTCCTCTCGTATCTTGTATCTTGAGCGCGGGGTCGTGTCCTGCTGGAGCTGCCTGGGGTGTGTGAGGAGCAAGTGCAGGAACAGGAGGGGCAGCCCCAGAAGGGGCAGGAACAGGAGGAGCAACCCCAGAAGGGGCAGGAACAGGAGGGGCAACCCCAGAAGGGGCAGGAACAGGAGGGGCAACCCCAGAAGGGGCAGGAACAGGAGGGGCAACCCCAGAAGGGGCAGGAACAGGAGGGGCAACCCCAGAAGGGGCAGGAACAGGAGGGGCAACCCCAGAAGGGGCAGGAACAGGAGGGGCAGCCCCAGAAGGGGCAGGAACAGGAGGAGCAACCCCAGAAGGGGCAGGAACAGGAGGAGCAACCCCAGAAGGGGCAGGAACAGGAGGGGCAACCCCAGAAGGGGCAGGAACAGGAGGGGCAACCCCAGGAACAGGCCTGCATGTTGTGAACTAAGCTGGAAGAGGGACAGTTTCTAACGTGACCTTTTCTGTGCTTAAAAGGGTTGTGCTTCACTTTTCATTTGTTGTATGTAAATACATCCTAGTGGTGACTGGAATGTATCTCCTACATCGTGGATTTTAACCCTGTGCTCGGCAGCTGGGTTAGACTACGGTGCATACACTATGGTGTTTTGTTGTCTTACTCAAACATTTGTTATGAAGTGAAACCATGAGCTGTTTTTCAGAGTTGCATGAGGAATGCATATTTTCTCAAATTGACAAATTAACGTGGCTTGCACATGTTAGTAAAGCTCAGATTTTAAATCCTGGGCCATAATTTCATTTAAAATAGCAGTATCTAACAAATGGAACAGTTTACTTCTTTTCTTGTCATTTTTGTCAAACAAGTGTTTCTGAAAACAAAAACCTCAAATGTTGTGTGAACAGTATGATGAACTGAGGTTGTTCATCTCTTCTCAAACCATTGTCCATATGTACTTAAGATTCATTTTGCAATGACAATATGAAATGGTGAACAATTGCAATATTTTTTTCACATCTGCAGATCTAAAATGTTTTTCCATTACGGAGATATTAAGATGTTTGGTTGAAATATAAACACATTTGAATGATTTATTAGTGACCTAATCAGCCTTTGTTCAGTGTTTATCTAAATATGGTATTTTAGTAAGTCAGATGTAGTTCAGTATTTTGTGTTAAAGTGGTATTGCAGGATCTCAATAAATTATCTGTCATCTTTAAATGTGTGAAATCATTCTGGTTTGGCTGAGAGTCAAACCCCCACCTCCCAGCAGAGTCATAGCACAGCATTGATGATGATCGGTTTTAACATCACAGCCAATGTCCTCAGCTTGAGACAAGGGAGCATTTGAACACAGTCCTAGTTAATCTAACACCAACACTGGTGGACTAGGACAGTGAAAGTCTTCCTGCTATGTCTCTTCAGATGCAAGGCAATCGTCATATTACAGAAACGAGTGAAAGGGCACGAGATGGGAGGTCAGGGGGCAAGGAAAGGGCATCTTTAGGTGGACAGTCATGCTTGCACTCTGCACTGGATATTTGGGCAGAAAATGCAGTTGCAAAATAGGCAGGGGTACAATTCCCAGCCCTCTGCACTTCAGATGCCTGTACCAGAAAGTGATATAGTGGCTTCTTGCATACCTTGTTCTATTAAATGTGTTACCTTTACCTTACCTTACCTTTGTTTTTATAACATGTTTAGTGAAAAATCTTCACCAATTTAAAATTTGCCACAAATGAAGTTGATGAGCCAAAAAACATTTTGCAGTCCAGTATTTGCTCAGTCAAATTTGCACTGGAGCCCTAAAGGGCCTTTGGGTTTTAGAAAAATGCTGTATGTAAATAAAGTATTATTATTATTATTATTATTATTATTATTATTATTATACACTCACTGGCCACTTTATTAGGTATACCTGTCCAACTGCTCATTAACGCAAATGTCAAATCAGCCAATCACATGGCAGCAACTCAATGCATTTAGGCATGTAGACATGGACAAGACGATCTGCTGCAGTTCAAACTGAGAAATCAGAATGAGGAAGAAAGGTGATTTAAGTGACTTTAAACGTGGCATGGTCTAGAGTTTACAGAGAATGGTCCGAAAAAGAGAAAATATCCAGTGAGCGGCAGTTCTGTGAGCACAAATGCCTTGTTGATGCCAGAGGTCAGAGGAGAATGGCCAGACTGGTTCTAGCTGATAGAACGGCAACAGTAACTCAAATAACCAGTCGTTATAATGCAGAAGAGCATCTCTGAATGCACGGATGGGCTACAGCAGCAGAAGACCACACCAGGTGCCACTCCTGTCAGCTAAGAACAGCAAATTGAGGCTACAATTCACACAGGCTCCCCAAAATTGGACAATAGACGATTGGAAAAATGTTACCTGGTCTGATGAGTCTCGATTTCTGCTGCAACATTCAGTAGGGTCAGAATTTGGCATCAACAACATGAAAGCATGAATCCATCCTGCCTTGTATCATTGGTTCAGGCTGGTGGTGGTGGTGCAATGGTGATATTGCAAAATGATATTTTCCTGGCACACATTGGGCCCATTAGTACCAATTGAGCATCATGTCAACACCACAGCCTACACGAGTATTGTTGCTGACCATGTCCATCCCTTTATGTATCTTCTGATTGCTACTTCCAGCAGGATAACACACCATGTCATAAAGCGCGAATCATCTCAGACTGGTTTCTTGCACACGACAATTAGTTCACTGTACTCAAATGGCATCCACAGTCACCACATCTCAATCCAATAGAGCACCTTTGGGATGTGGTGGAATGAGATTCACATCATGGATGTGCAGCCCACAAATCTGCAGCAACTGCGTGATGCTATCATGTCAATATGGACCAGACTCGCTGAGGAATGTTTTCAGTACCATGTTGAATCTGCCACGAAGGATTAAAGCAGTTCTGAAGGCAAAAGGGGGTCCAACCCGGTACTAGCAAGGTGTACCTAATACATTACATCATAAAACCATTCTACCTAACCTACACCGTGTGTGTATTTTCTGTTAAATGCATTCAAAAAGTGTATACTTTGGAATTTGAAATTTAGATTTTGGATAGTCATAGGTAAAAGTTATTCATGAAATCAGTAGTCTGTACATTTTGACAGTGTGTCCAGGTGCGTATGTGCACATGTATGTGTGGTGGTGTGTGCAGCAGGGGTGGATGCCAGCTCCAGTCTTTTAGCGCCTACAGCACATGAGATGTCAGCACTCACAGCTCTGAGTGCTGATGGCAGCTCTCTTTAGAAAAACAGAAACATGTTGACGAGCGTGTGACGTGGACACTGTGCTCTTGGCTCCAGTCATTCTCCCGATCTGACACTGCCGCATGCCATAACTGCGCAGTCCAGCACGCTAGCTCGGCAACCCGGTGTCCTCATGTGGCACAAAGCCACTACTGTCTGAAGTTTGCCAGGTTGCACTGAACCTGTCTGGTCTCACCGTGACCCTGTTTGTTGCTCCTCTATATGATCTCTGCCTCTGCAGGGAGCAATAAGCCTGAAGAGAAAGTGTCTCACCTCTCTGTCTGTCTTCCTGTTTACCCTCTAACACTAAGCGAACGTTCAGTATAAAGAGCATCAGTGTGACTGTACAGGGGATGTTACTGGATTTGCATGTATTTTGTATATAAATTAACACACAAGTTTGTCAAGCCATGCTTCAGTGATCATTTTGGGGAGCTATGATATCTTTTATGTAGTCCCTAATGATTTTCATAGTATTCTTGATGTGACGATAACTGTAGAAACGGCACGGCAATATTTCCATCCAGTTACAGACATTTAGGTTCATGCATGTTTGATTTCCTCATTAATTATAAAAATATATAGTGATTAAATATCTGTGGAGCTCATCATTTCGGCACATGAATGCACTGTCCCCCCCCCCCCCCCCCCCCCCCATCTTTCCCCCCATCTGGATCTCCCTGGTAACATAAAAAAAACATATGTCTCTTTTTCGTCTCTTTGTTTCCATGGTAACATGGCAGTGTGGTGATGAGAGCTGTTCAGCTCCTCTTTAAGGGGGAATGGCAGCACGGGTAAGAGGCTGAGCCCGGGGGGAGGGGCCAGTCTGGGGGGAGGGGCCAGTCTGGGGGGAGGGGGAGGAGGGGGGAGCCATACATGCATGCACCAGCAAATGGGAGTCGGGGAAGACAGGGAGATGGCCCCAGAATGACACGGCAACAGGCAGCGAGACACACGAGCTGAACCACAGTTAAGCACACTGAGCCACTGCTCAGGATATTGTCGCTATGACAGCCAGCGCGAGGGGCCTGTGTCAGTGTTGGCTCCCATGACCGCATATTGACTTTCTCTATTCCCTCCCTATAAGGATGCACAGGCTTCCGCCACAGGGCTGTTGTCCCAGCGCAATCATCGTTCCCATCTCACATGCAACACGTACAGAAAGGTGGCGCGGAGGGAGGGACGGCAGGCCCCAGAACAGCCGACGGCTCTTGTCATCCAGGAGTTGTAATTAAAAGAATGGCCTATTTTATTCTTATACAGAGGAAGAAATATGGAGGGAGGGAGTATATTTGTGGGAGATAGACAAGCGGAGGCCAAACACAGTGAGTCAAAGACAGACACAGCTTGTTTGCTCTGCTGTGCTGGGTGGATGACACACAAATACAGGAACTGTGGTTTGGTTTGAGTCTAGTGGGAGGGCAGCACAAATCAAGTAATAGCCTTGTTTGTTCAACATCAGAGGGAGGAAAGCTCTAATAATGGAAGAGCCTGTAGCTGAACTGTAGAGGTGGGAGGGAGGCTAATAAATGAACAGCTCCAGTGTTCCATTGTAGAGATGAAGACGGGAACAGCCTGTTGACATTTGAAGCCATGTGACCACAAGCACTACAGTCGGGACGTAGTCGAGCTGAAAAACGATCTGCAGGAACCTGTGTGATACATAACGAGACTGTTTTACACTTACAGACCAGTGGGGAGATGAAGGGAACCTTCAGTCACCACAAACCCAGCATAGTAGTACGGTGCAGAATGACTAATAGGCCCCATTACAAGAACTTGGTAGCATAAAAACTTTATCTACATTCGACTATAAATGCTGATTATACAGTGTATGTTCTGTACACATTTCCATTTTGCCGTAGGTCTGCATAGTGCATGATTAGTGTGAATGTGTTGAGTTGAATGTCTACTAAATATTTGTTGAGTGAAGCCTGCTGTATATGACAAACTCCCTCTTGTGTCTCTGTAGCCGACAGGCTACATGGAGACAGCTCTGTCCTACAGCTCTATAGAGGACCTCCAGCTGCTGTCCTGGGACAACGCCCCCAAATACTGCGTCCAGCTGAGCGTCCCCGGAGGCACCGTGCTTCTGCAGGTAGCACACAAACCAGCAAGGAAACTTTCAGCCAAGCTTCAGTGACATTTCAGTGAATGTTCCTTATTGCACAGCTCAACATTTACTATGAGTACCTAGCAGAGATCTCTGAAGTGGACAAACATTGGCCCACCATGTACTGCAGTCTCCAGAGCATTGTTCTCCTTCCCAGTATCTAGCACTGTAAGCAATTATCAGTATTGTTAATGGTATCAGTGGAATTGCCATTACAGAGCACCTTAACCAGGTGGAAAACTCAAGTTATAGTGCCAAAATAAAAACGGCAAGACACAGAGCTGCTCTGGGGGTTCTGGGTCTGTTCACCAGTCCTTTGACAGTATCTGTGCCTGTGAATGAAGCCTGTTAATTTTCATTATTTTCTTCTGTCTATATATTCCTTTAGTGTAACATTACACACATCCTCACATGATGTGTACACCATTCTTTATCCCTCTAGTCATTCTGTGTGTATCTGTGTTCTCAGGCTGCCAACAGCTATCTGCGGGACCAGTGGTTTCACTCTCTCCAGTGGAAGGTAGACTTACTCTTTTAAGAATTTTTTTGGCCTTCAGCTCACTTCGTTTCACATCATGTACTTGCACTTTGAGTACGATCCCTCACAGGGAACTGTGGTAATTTTCAAATAGAAACAGTGAAGGTTTTTCTCTCATTCCCACTAACGATGCAAGCATAACAACTCAGTGACAGACATGCCGCTTTCACTCTGTGAAATTAACATTGTTTGCTGCCACTACAGTGTTGACTGTGGCAGCTTATTCCCTGTGCACATCACGTGTGTTGCCTCATTAAGTTTGTCCTGTCAACAGAAAAAGATCTACAAGTACCGCAAGGTGCTGAACAACCCGAGCCGCTGGGAGGTGGTGATGAAGGAGGTGCGGGCGCTGGTGGACATGGCCCTCACCTCCCCGCTGCAGGACGAGTCCATACACCAAGCCCCACTGCACATCATATCCACACTTCTGGCTGAGGTAGCTCACACACACACACACACACACACCAGCACCTGCATGAGCAGGTCTAATATGAGTCGAGTGGTCTGAGTAAGGGTGTGTATTGTTCTTCACATATATGGTAGAGCATGTTCAAAACACGGCTCACTGCATCACAGCACTACGACCGTGATAGTCAACAGGCTTTGCTGGCTGGATAGATGAACTGCAGACTTGAGACCAGGACCGTGGTCCTGCTGTGAGCCGTCTGGCTTCTGCAGGGACATTCAATTTGTGAACCACAGAATCTTGCAAAACATGGTTACACTCCTCACACAGTTGCACAGCTCTGGTAAAACTGGAGATTTCTCTTTACTTGTGATTCATCTTCAGTGTCTTCAGACCCTCTGTCCCCATCCCCTTTTTTAACAAACTGGGTATTTTCAAGAAGGTTTTATATGCAAAACTGACCTTCGGATGAGCCACTAAACTCAAGCCAAGATCCATAAGAAAGGTTGTATTGCACCAGACTGGTCTCCCTTGGTGATTGGCTCCAAAAACAGCATTACCCTTGACTGATGGTGATGCATGACGCCATCACAGGACGTCTAGGCTCACTGGACAAGTGTCTCCGCTGTCCTGTCCCTCTTCTGGGCTTCTGAGAGGGCCACTGCAAGCCTGTGGATTCTTAGTAATGTGTTTGTGTCACTTTCTTCTCAGAACACTAACCTCAGCGCTCAGGATCATGAGTGCATCATTGTGGTGAGTGACGTGCTGTTCTAAATTTGTTCTCAGCTGCAAGAGCTGTTGAAGTTTTGAGTGGTAAAATTTTATAGATAATTGTCACTGGTGTAAGAACTGCAGTTATTGTGTTGTAAACCTATGGAAATTGGAGTTTGTCAATGGCTACAAACACATAGTGTTTTATAATATTTATGTTCTCTGAGCCACTGAATTGTTTACTTTGCTATATTGTTGCACAATGTTCAGTATAGACCAGGGGTCGGGAACCTTTTTGACCGAGAGAGCCATGAACGCCACATATTTAAAAATGTATTTCCATGAGAGCCATACAATATCAGGGTTGCCAACTTGCGAACGTAAGTTGTTGAGGGGGGGGGGGGGGGGGTAATAAGTATTATATCGCGTATCGCGATCGATCAATCGCCAGTGGTTGGTGCCAGAGCGAACTAGTAACTCATTGAATCATAGATGTGGATCAGAGGTAAATAAACTAGATTTTTTTTCGGCGTGAGATATCGGAAGTGTGGCGTGTGAGCGTGTGAAGACGGTCAAATGCGTGTGTCGCACGCTCAATGCAACCCTGCAATATGTTTAAAAAAATAAAAGTAAAGACCAACCCTTTTAAAGTATAATAGGTCTCGGAATTCTTTTTTAAATAACATTGTTAAGCTGTTAACAACGACTAATGCGACTAATGGTTTTGCTGATGGCTTTGTAGTCTGGTTGATACGTGGTGAGGTTAAGCTTCATGCAGGCGTTGAGGCTTCCATCCGTTAAACGTGATCGTAGGTTGGTCTTAAAGATTTTTAGATGTGAAAACGACTGCACACATGCATACGTAGAGCCAAACATTGTCAGTACAGCAACACTCACACGATGCAGTGTGTGGTATGATGGGAAGCGCGTTCCAGGTTTGGACAATCAGCTGGTCCGCGATCCAGAAAAATCTCTGACTGAGACACCGGGAATGTAACTCAGGTCAGCGCTGTCCACTGCACACTCGTGTGGATAGGTGATAAACTTTAAAAGACGAGTACGCACACGAAAATCTCCAAAGCGCGCTTTAAATGACTGCAGAAGTGATTGCCACCCGCAAACGTGAGCGGCAAGAAATTAATGGATTTAAAATATGTTTATATTTTAGCATTATTATTTTTAGTAAAAAAATTGTCTCCGAGCCATATGCAGCCATCGAAAGAGCCACATCTGGCTCGCGAGCCATAGGTTCCCGACCCCTGGTATAGACACATTGAAGCAAATAGACAAATGACTAGTGTGTACATGCGTGTGCATGTGCACCCATGGGTAGGGGGGATGATTAATGATCATATAATGTGCCTGCAGGCCATCGCACCTCTCCTGGAGAACAACCACCCTCCCCCTGACCTGTGTGAATTCTTCTGCAAGGTAACCTGCTCACCAGCGCAGTACACAGGTGTTGACTACACACACAGCAGTGTGCAGCACGATGAGTTTAGGACTGTTCACCATTCACGGGCACAGACTAATGGCTGCTGCAGATGTGTGTGAGCAGGAGTGAGTGGTAAAAGTGTCGATGGCTGTCCTGACTCCCGCTGACGTTGTTCCGGTGGTGGACCGTATGCAAAAACATCTTTCTTTCCACAGCACTGTCGGGAACGACCCCGGTCCATGGTGGTCATTGAGGTGTTCACCCCTGTGGTGCAGAGAATTCTCAAACACAACATGGTGAGTGCTTGTCCATGCTTGCATCTGTATATGCTTGGGTGTGCATGCGTGTGTGTGCAGGGGTGCGCATGCGTTGGTGTGTGTGCATGGATGCACGTGTGCGTGGGGGTGCGTGCGTGTGTGTGTACGTGGTGTGTGTGTGTGTGTGTGTGTGTGTGTGTGTGTGTGTGTGTGTGTGTGTGTGTGTTCAGTGTTATGTTGATTCTTCACTCTCTCTCTCTCTCTGGCACCAGGACTTTGGTAAATGCCCCAGACTGAGGCTTTTTACTCAGGAGTATATTTTGGCCCTGAATGAACTTAATGCTGGCATGGAGGTGGTCAAGAAGTTCATTCACAGGTGAGTGTTGTCTCGCGTGAAGGAACCGACATATCTGAAACACTCCCACACTCCGCACACAAGTAGGCAGAGACATTACTTAATTTGTCATATTAATGGCCTGTTAAGTACTATGGGAAGTTGGCTTACCTCCAGTATCCACTGTCTTCTGGGACATGGGGTGTGTGTGTGTTTCATGTTTCACAGTTTTAAAGTGCGTGTGTTTGTGTGCGTGTGTGTGTGTGTGTGTATGTGTGTTCCAGCATGCACGGCCCCACAGGACAGTGCCCTCACCCGCGTGTCCTCCCTAACCTGGTGGCCGTGTGTCTGGCTGCCATCTACTCCTGTTATGAGGAGTTCATAAACAGGTGAGTCGCTAGCATGCGGGTAGAGTCCTACCCCCCACCCCACACACACACACACACCCACACACAAACACAAACACACACACCCCTGCTCCCTCTGTACAGACCAGCAGGACATCACACAGCTGCCGTCTCGAGCTGCATTTCACCCACTTAGCAACTTTGTAGTTGCGGGACTTCGGGACTTCTCTCTGAGATCCCCTTGGTTATTTTCAGTCTTGTAACATTTACATCATCTCTCTGAGTCACAGGGCTCTGTAGATTTACCTGGGAGGAATTCTTATGCTCAGATTTTCCATGAACTCTTCGTTATATTCTACCCCAGAGAGAGAGAGACCGAGAGACCTGTTTGGTCCCTGGCCACCATCTCTTCATATTGTCATTTGCCCATTTGAATAGTTTCCATATACACTGTACATTACGTATTCTGTTTTTCGTTAGAATTACACATTTGCATGCCTTCATGGGGCCCAAAGCATAACTCTTAAAGTTTGCATAAAAGTTATGTTTGTCTCCTGCTAAATGGGTCTTGATGCATAGTTGCGCAGTTGTGTAGTTGCGCAGTTGTGCAGTTGTGTCCAAGCACAAACTTTTAAATAATGTTTCTCACTTGTGTTGGTACAGCCTCATCTGTCTCTGTTCCTCTTTCTAACTATTTATCCTTCTGTCTGTCTCTCTGTCTCTCTCTCTCTCACTCACTCTCTCCCTCTCTCCCTCTCAGTCGAGACAACTCTCCCAGTCTGAAGGAGATCAGGAACGGCTGTCAGCAGCAGAGTGAGCGGAAGCCCCCCATGCCTCTGAGGCTGCTGCGTCCCGAGCCCCTCACGCCCCCCGGCCCTGCCCCTCACGCCCCCGGCCCTGCCCCTCACGCCCCCGCCCCTGCCCCTCTCGCCCCCGCCCTCCATCGTCAACTCCAGTGAGATCATGGTGGAGCTGGAGCGCAACAACAACGCCACCAACGCGCTGCGCAAGGCGCCCGCAGGGGGCGACAGCGAGCCCAACCTGATCGACTGCCTGCTGGTGAGCCCGGCACTCAACGCCCTCTCCATCCAGCTCCCCGCCCACGCCGACCGCGTGCTGGCCTGCTACGCCCTCATCCTCAAGATGCTGTGAGTCTGGAACTCCTCCACCCTGCTCAACTTCATCTAGACATCAGTAGTAAAAAAGTAAAAAAAATAAACAGTGCAAACCTGCCGTGAACAAGTGTGTTTGTCTTGGCACTACACAGCGTGATGTCATTATGGTGTGTTAACATGCTGCAGCTTGCTGCGCCAGTGCAGGTGACTGACACGAGACCTGCGGCCACTGACAGCCAGATGGTGGTTTGTTGAAGTGAACTGCTGACCCTCGCTCTCCCCAGCCCTGCGAGACTCCTGCACCTGTCCTGTCCCCCTCCCACCTGTGCAGGTGCACTGACCTCTTCTTTCTGGCTTTCTCTCTGCAGCTCGGACTACGATGACTGGAGACCAGCACTGGCCAGCCTGTTGCAGCCCATCCCCTTCCCCAAAGAGTGAGTGCTCCCTGTCCTCTTTCCCCAGGCTCCTCCCCCTACCTGTCCTCTTTCCCCAGGCCCCTCCCCCTGCCTGTCCTCTTTCCCCAGGCCCCTCCCCCTGCCTGTCCTCTTTCCCCAGGCTCCTCCCCCTCCCTGTCCTCTTTCCCCAGGCTCCTCCCCCTCCCTGTCCTTTTTCCCCCAGGCTCCTCCCCCTGCCTGTCCTCTTTCCCCCAGGCTCCTCCCCCTCCCTGTCCTCTTTAATCTGCTCTTCCCCTTTCGGCTCTGATCCCACCCCCCTCCACCCTCCTTTTACCCCACCTTGTTTTCTTCGATCCTCTTTCCCCTTCCCTCCCTTGTTGTCCTGGGTCTCTGGGGCAGTGGAGGCACTTGTGTATATGGCTCTCTAGGGCTTTGTGGGGTCCAGGAAACTGCTGACGTGGGTGATTGGTAGCTGGGCCCAGTATAGGGATGATGGGGCCGGGGCCCTTGGAGCCTGCTGTAATTGTCATGGCCGGCCAGGGGCTCATTAAGCATCTCTTGGCAGACTGCACAGGGAGCTCACCTGCTCTGATGCAGAACGCAGCTCAGAGCCATCATTAGGAAAAGGCAACAACAGTCAGATACATCCCAGAGCACATCACAACAACACTAACTACACACACATCACAGCAACACTAACCACACACTCACACATCACAACACCAACCACAAACTCACACATCACAACACTAACTACAAACACACACATCATCACAGCAGCACTAACCACAAACACACATCACAGCAGCACTAACCACAAACACACACATCACAACACTAACTACAAACACACGCATCACAGCAGCACTAACCACAAACACACACGTCACAACACCAACCACAAACACACACATCACAGCAGCACTAACTACAAACACACACGTCACAACACCAACCACAAACACACACATCACAGCAGCACTAACTACAAACACACACACCACAACCCCAACCACAAACTCGCACATCACAACACTAACTACAAACACACGCATCACAGCAGCACTAACCACAAACACACACGTCACAACACCAACCACAAACACACACATCACAGCAGCACTAACTACAAACACACACATCACAAAACTAACCACAAACACACACATCACAACATCAAACACACACATACAGCCTACGCCCACGTGTTTGTGCACTAATTGTTGCTATCTGATGTTTCTGTGTCTCTCTGTCCCCAGGGCTCTTGCACATGCCAAATTCACAAAGTAAGTAGCACTTCCACGTCAGCCCTGTTCAGAGCACCAGGAACTGAAACACAGCAAAAGTCTCTCTTACTGTGTTAATTATATGTTGAATGTGCTTTTTACGAACATTTGGTCTCGTTAGTAAGGATCCTCTGTCCTCCACTAACTGAAATCATTACTAATATGAATCTCAGTAATGGATACAGTTACTAACGAATCTCTCTAAGCTTTTGTCCAGACTAATGGCAGTATGTGTTTTGCAGAGAGCTGAAGTATGTTATTCAGAGGTTTGCAGAGGACCCTAGACAGGAGGTGAGTTAGTACTGCTCTTTGTTTGATAACCATGCTTAGTGATTATGATTCAGGATTGCAGTGTTGCAGTACCTTTCAATGAGCCTGTAGCTAATTCGGCGTGCGTGTTACAGGTTCACTCCTGCTTGCTCAGCGTCCGTTCTGGAAAGGACGGCTGGTTTCAGCTCTACAGTCCAGGAGGTGTAGCGTGTGATGATGATGGGGAGCTGTTTGCTAGCATGGTGCGTATGTGCAGTGTGACACAGAGAGGCAGACCACGGCGTTTCTGTTCCTCACGTCTGAAACTGTACCGGACTCCTCAATGCAGGTTCACATCCTCATGGGGTCGTGCTACAAGACAAAGAAGTTCCTCCTGTCGCTGGCAGAAAACAAGCTGGGGCCCTGCATGCTGCTGGCTCTGCGCGGGAACCAGACCATGGTGGAGGTGTGTGGGCCGGGCACATGCAGCCATGAGCACACGTAGAAATCCCGAGAAGTGATGAAATATTTGGGAAGGTTAATGTGTGCATGCACGTGTGTGTGTGTGTGTGTATGTGTGTGTGTGTTCTAGATCTTGTGCCTGATGCTGGAGTATAACATCATAGAAAATAAAGACACCCAGCTCCAGATCATCTCCACTCTGGAGAGCACTCAGGTGGGCCTGCGCATGTATGAACATCTGTGTGACAGGCAGCGGGAGCTTAAAGAGCTGGTGAGTATAGACACACACACACACACACACACACAGAGGTCTTATAGGGCACATACACACAGATATACACACTCAAGTTTTGCCGGTTATGAAAATGGGCCTTAGACATTAGACATTACCACACCACAGGCTGTCTGTCGGCTTTTCTAAGCAGTGCGTCATATCAACTGGCTTATTGCAGTGCGTTCCACAAAGGCAGACCCGTGAATGACCCATTTAAACATGTCCTGCATTCAGAGTTCACACGCCACCTTGTGGTGGAACACAGCCAGGATAACGTCCAGCCAAGCCACTCACTCACTCACTCTCTCTCACTCACTCCCTTACTCACCCCTCCCTCTCTCACTCACTCACTCACTCACTCACTCACTCACTCACTCTCACACACATACTCTCTCTTACTCACACACACACACTCTCTCACTCCCTTACTCACCCCTCCCTCTCTCACTCACTCACTCACTCACTCTCACACACATACTCTCTCTTACTCACACTCACACACACACACACACACACACACTCTCACTCACACACTCTTTCCTTAATCCCTGTTTATTTACTCTCTTTACAGCAGAGGAAAGGTGGCCCCACACGCCTCACTCTGCCGTCCAAGTCTACGGTGAGTGCACACCGTCTCTTCACAAATAGACCTTGCTCACCTTTACTCAGCCATGCAAGAACATTTTGTTGTGTTGTGATTGTGTGTGTGTGCACATGTAACAGCACAGCTGTTTCTGTTGGGTTTTTGCATTCTACTCCCAGGTTTTATGTCATTATGTAACTAGTGTAATTGGGGCTGCCGTGGCCACCCCGTGCTGCTGTGTGCAGGACGCTGACCTGGCCCGCCTCCTGAGTTCAGGCTCCTTCGGGAACCTGGAGAACTTGAGTCTGGCCTTCACTAACGTCACCAGTGCCTGTGCTGAGCAGCTCATTAAGCTGCCCTCCCTCAAGCAGCTCAACCTGTGGTCCACCCAGGTGACCCTCCACCCTACACCCCTCTCTCTCTCCCTCTCTCTCTCTCCATTTCTCTCTCACACACTCTCTCACTCCCTCTCTCTCTCACACACTCTCTCACTCCCTCTCTCTCTCACACTCTCTCTCTCTCTCTCTCTCCCAGTTTGGAGACTCTGGACTGCGACTGTTATCAGAGCACCTGGCTTGCCTGCAGGTTCTGAACCTGTGTGAGACTCCGGTCACTGATGCAGGCTTGCTAGCCCTCAGCTGTAAGTGCACACACTTGCATACGAACACACATCCACACTCGTATACGCAAGCATAATATATTAGCATCATAAGTTAATCCACTCAGACTAATATTGTGTGATTGTACATCCTGATCTGGTCAAACATGTGTTGGACTGGGCGATCAGCTTCTCTAGGGATTCACTTGTGTCTAAAGCTGTGTGTTTTTACAAACATATTTTACCATTTCCTACACATATTGCACTTTTTCTGTTTCTTATTGTGTTATATTTTGTAGCTATGAAGAGTCTGTGCAGTTTGAATATGAACAGCACAAAACTCACTGCAGACACGTATGAGGACCTGAAGGTAAAAAGCCTGCTCTAAATCTCCTCTAAGGACGTAGTTAGTGCTGTATTTGTCAGATTGGCCTTGTACTTGACATGAAGTGATATGATATGTAACTATTTATCAATTTAGGAAGTAATGAGAATTGGGATTTATTCAGCTTGTCTGAATGTTGTCTTCCTCTCCCCTCATCCAAAAGGCCAAACTCCCCAACCTGAAGGAAGTGGATGTCCGTTATACAGAAGCTTGGTAAACGTGTTTGGCGTCATCAATTCTCAAGGACCTTCTGACATCATAGAAACATTTACTGGATTTACTGACATCATCAGAACACACAGAGCCTTTGAAATCACAATCACAGACATTTGCAGATGAGGCCTGTCTTTATAGGAACATTTTCAAGGACCTTTCTGGTGAAATCAGCCCACAGCAGTTGTGTAGTGTCATTCAAGTGCGAGGACCTTTGTAGTCGCATCAAAACATGAGAATATTTATAGTGACATCAGATGACAAGGAGCCTCTTTCTGTTGATATCATATAAGGGGACTTTAGATCTTCCCTCTTTTTTTGAGTGTCTGCATCCCTTCCCCCCATATTCTTCACCTCTCTGAGGCATATTGATCCCCAACATTAGTTGTGTAAGTTGCAGCTGGCTCTCCTTGTCCTGAAGTAGGCGCAGACCAAAACAATGAAACGTTGGATTTTACTCCCTTTCCTGTTCCCAAGAGACTTGGAGTACAGAAGCTCTCTGTCCTGCCTCTGTCCCCTGTTTGCCATGGGGACCCATTTCCCCAGGGGTCCCCCGGGACCGTCAGGGTGTTAGCAAGCGGAGCCACATTCCAGTAGTTTTGATAGCGCCTCTCTGTGGAAAGACAAGCGCTCCACAAAATTAAAAATTTTCATTGTTGTTGCATTTGTTCTTGATCCTCCCAGCTCAGATTCTGCCAATTTCTATCCTACATAAAACGTTGCTGTCACCTCTGATGTAGAACAGCACCAGGGTGAGTGTACACTAGAGGATACTCATTTTCACTTTTGACCCTCCATCTCTGTCTCAAACATTTTTATCAACTTGAATGAGCATATTTTTCCAGACATCTCTGCTTTCTCACACACACACACACACACACACACACACACACACACACACACACACACACACACACACACACACACACACACACACACACCATTGACATTAAAATCAGATATTTCAGGATCTTGGGTCTACAGCCTACTAGAAATATATGATTTTTATCTTTTTGTTTCAGGGCCTTTTTTGTCTTATTGTACAGTGTACAAGTTTGCTCATGCACCCATATTTAATATTCTAGTCGTTTGGAAGGTAGTCTGGGACTACTGAATATTTATGAAGCCTTCTGTTCTTTTCCTGTGCCCCTCCCTCTTTTTCTATGTCTCCATATATGCCCCTCCCCACCCATTTCATTGTGACCCACTTGTCAATCAACTGAACCAAGATGGTGCCTAAAGTACAATTTCTGCAAAGTGTGAATCATTTAGGAACCACAAAGAAATTACATTGCTTGCTAGCAGTCTGTGTAAATATATTGTCAAGTTAACTTTAACAAAACTAATAGGCTTTCTTGCCGACTGTAAACCCATCACCATTGGTAAATGTTTGGTTTCTTATAGTGGCTGGTAAGTTTTACCACATGTCACCTACTATAATGGTTAACAAAATGTTTTCCATGTTTATAAGAAGCCAATCATATGATCATTTTTGAGGAAGTCTGGAATAATTATGGTTTCACTCCTTTCATCGCAAATGGGCTTAACATTTCCACCTATTTTGACCTTACTGTTTGATACGTCCGATGGAGTTGTTTGTTAATGTTAGAAAAAAAAATCACAGAGCATGTTATTAATTTGTTGTCCTGTAAACATTCTCATTTAATATGCAAACATTAACATATGTGGTAGACCAATCGCTCACAGCTATTATGGCAAAATAAAATGCTTTATTTAGAGGTTATACCAGTTTTTAATTACAGAGTCCCCAGAAACGACTGCTTGTCTCTTCATCCTTGCATTTCTAACCACAGACAGACAGACTGTGCTGATTTGTTAGCCCAGTCTGCTCAACCAGCTTCTGATTGGACTGTTTAATTTGGCTGTTTTTTTTTTTTTTTGGCCAGCTTTTGTGGCTTTGCTGAGAGGAGGAACCCTCCAGTAGCTTTAATCCAAGCGCAGAAATGGACACTGTCTACTAAGAGTTTAATACTGTATGTGCCATTGATGGTAGTGGCATCAAACTCTATTGTGTTCTACCATCTTGGGTCTGGATCAAGACCGGATGTGATTGCATCATGTATAATATACTAGTGTATATAATTTCCCTCCCCACTCTCCATGTTTGTCACGTATTTCTGTATTTCTGCTTTCTCTCATATTTTTGGGAAACTATTGCCTTCGTTTTCAGGATGGACATATATGGTCAGGTTTTATTGTTTTGTCTTTTATTTCCAGACCAAGTGCACTGTAATTACCCTCTAACTGTCTTTGTGTTCAGTGGTTATCATTTTTTTTTTGGCTGATTATCAATTTAATTCATACTTTGTTGCCTGTTTTTTAAAAATATTTTGTTTGCATGTACATGCTGCATTAGCAACTGTTTTATTTTTTTTTTACTATTTTTTTTGAAGGCTTAAACAAGAAAAGGGGTCAAGGGTCAGGGGGTGGGGGGTACAGGTTTGAAATTACAGACCAAGACATTAATAGTGTGGCAGCTCCAGCAGTAATGCACTCACTCACTCACTCACTCGTACTTCTGAGTGAGCCCATGATGCTTCATGTGAGATGAACTAGATGCTTTGATGGTAGAACGCTGAATGAGTGTACAGGTGGATGTAGTGGATGGTTCTGCACCACAGATCAGCACGAGTGTGTTATGATTTACGGTTCTCCTGTTCATAGTGGACCATATTAGAGCTGGGTGGAATCTGCAGGACCTGAAGGTTTCCAGCCAATACTTTGAAAGCATTTTAAATGATCCTGCGAGTTTCAGAAAGGGGGAGGATCAGGGACACCAGAATAAGGTGGTAATAAATTCTTTCTAAAACAAGTTTGGGAAATAAGTTTTACACAGCAGCTCATCCATTAGTCAAATCTCTATCCTGTGTAACTCACTGTGCTTTTTGCATTTGTTTATCTCTTCTCACAACCTCCTTTTGTCCTCTTCAAGATACTAGAAGTTTTCTCTGCAATTTTTTAAACATGCGCTTTCTATCATGTTGAATTGTGACTGAGTCTTAACGTGGTGAAGAATGGGACGCCTACCACTGCAGTCCCCTCCTGGGTGCAGCCATGTACATAAATGAACTACATTTCCCGTGATTCCTGGGTTTTTTGCATATTGAACTTCTGCCCATATTTCCTCCTGTCTGTGTTTATCTGCTTCTACAGCTGGATCGCCGCTGCTGCTCTGTGGCTGTTGTCATGACAATACAAGATCTTCAACAGGAAAAATAAGAACTACGATGTGAAATCATTTCAATCAAAATAAACTGTCTGTGAAGATGTTTCAAATGTATAGCTGCAGTTTGTTATTTCACTGAATTCCAGCAGGTACAACTGTAGACTTGAACTGAACTGCACGTTAATGACCAATGAGCTCAGTGTTGAGATTTGAAGTGAATCATTATGGGTTTTGTTAGTCTTATATTAACGTTCATCAAAATTAATGTCAAATGCTAACTAATTTATCAATCATATAAACATCTCAATGGCAGTAATGAACAACATGTTTATTATACTGAAAATAGGAGTTGTATTCCAGTTCAAATCGTCTGGTTTAGACTAACATCCCTCTGCAGTTCCAGCTCTACATGTAGAGGCAAGCATGTCTCCAGTAGGGGGACAGCAGATGGAGCCACTGTCCCAGTAGTCCTCATCTCCCATCTGTCTCTCAACACAATACAGGGACGACTTCATCGGATGCTCGCACCTGAGGATCAGCATGAAGGCATGGCAGCCAGCGGGGGAGGAGCCTGGGAAGTGAGTGGGCGGGGGGTGGGGGAGTGGGTGTGGCAGCAGTCTGAGCTAAGCCGTTGCTTCCTCACGAGTAGAACCTGCTGTTGTTGATTTTCTTCTCTTTCATCCTGAAGGTCAGAGGCCAGACATTATTCACAAACCCTCATTTTCCATTTCAGTAAAAAAATGGTTCTAAGCTGAGAACTTTGTCTGGGACACTGGTAAACAGTAAAACCTCATTTATGTGCTCAGAGATGCTCAAGTTTCAATAATGGTCCAACAAAAGGCTACCAAAGGCTGGTACCTAGACTGTTTAAGACAAACCAGGTTTTGTTGTTGTGTCAGTGCAGCATTCTGTACTGAACTATAGAAACTGTGGTATAATATGCAAGATTAGCAATTAAACAGGACAAGCAGGTGTTTTCTCAAGTTCTTTACTACTAAATGATGAATTTTGTGAGGCAAGACGTAATAAATTGATTTAATTAGGATTCCAGGA
This sequence comes from Brachyhypopomus gauderio, assembly GCF_052324685.1. Taxonomy (NCBI): domain Eukaryota; kingdom Metazoa; phylum Chordata; class Actinopteri; order Gymnotiformes; family Hypopomidae; genus Brachyhypopomus; species Brachyhypopomus gauderio. Next base: position 28,856,382 of record NC_135212.1, read on the forward strand.
GAACTCGCCTCTCCTTGCACATTTCATTATTCTTTTGGAGTTGCTTTTCGTTGGAGCTGAACTCTTGCAGCAGGTCGTCGCGGCGAGATGAGGGCCCCACGCGCTGCAGGCCGGAGTGGGAGTCGTACAAGAAGAGTTCGTTGTTCAGTTCAGCCTGCCTCTTTCGCAACTGGCTAGAGGACGAGTATAAGTCCTCTTCTGCTTTCTGATAAATGATTCATATACAACATGAACATGTTAAACTTGTGATTTCTGAAAGATTTTGTATGCTTGTTTTTTGTTAGTTTTGTTTAATAATACATTAATAATTAGAATAACTGGCCATTTGTTTCATATTGCAACTCATGTTTATATTAACTATGCGATTGCTTGCTATGATAAAGTCTTTGTATAGCAATATTACAGAATTAAGAAGGTCACTGTTTGCTATACTGTGTTTGAAATATTTAATTTGGGTTCTATCAAGCATAAAACGACCCATGATGTGAAATGGCAGCCTGGACCCAGTTATAAAAGATCACCAGTTTGAAAGTTTCTTACCTCCACCTGTTGTATGTCAACATACACCAACAAAGACGCTAGCTCTAGGTTCTCGCTGTAGCCGTTCTTTAGTGGAACTGAGCGATACCCTGACAAAAAAAGACAGTTCAGCTGTGTCACAACTGCTGTGCCAGCACACTGGGTACAAGAGCCTGGGGGGCGGTGTGTCTGGGGAAGGGCGTGCCTGGGGGGTGGCGTGTCTGGGGGGCAGCATGCCTGGGGGGCAGCATGCCTGTCTGGAGGGGCAGCCTACCTGAGCGGATGCCTTTGACAGAGAACGTAGCCTGAGCAAGGAAGTTGGGGTCAGAGAACATGTCTTCTTCGAACACCACAAAGCGCAGGAAGCTGAGCTCCGGCTCATACACCGTGAACGTGACTATCTCCGCGTCCTGCCGGTGGGGACCCAGCCACACAGGGTTCAGTCCGTTGTCATCTGTGGGGACACCAGCAGTCAGCTACTGCTCACAGGACTGCATGCGAAGTGCAAAAAAACGCACACAGCAAAAAGAACTTGCAGCGTCTACAGGCTGTGTATTATATACGACTGAAGTTCACTTCAGTCGAACGACCGCCCCTCCCGTCCCTTACGACAAACTGTGGTCTTGAACTTCGAGCAGTCATCAGTCTGACCACAGAGCTCGATCTCCACAAAAGGGCTGGCGATGCTGCGGCCCGGTTTGGGCAGGTGCCTGGCGCCCAGGACCTGCACCAAACAAAGAAAGCTCTTAAAGAAAGGTTTACAGAATGAATCCAGCTAACACAGTCCTTCTCAAATAGTGGGGGGTGCATGTGACCCCATATCACACAAATTGTAATTGCACATCTACTACAGTAGGTGGCAGTGGCGCTGTAATTGTCAGTCTGAGTGCGGGGAGTCATCGCTCAAGAGACAACTTGGAAAATTATTTAAGAGCAATGAAAAGAAAGGTGCAGAGAGACCAACAGAAAAAGCTAAAATGAGGAAGCATGATGAAGCGTATGTAGCGATTGGCTTCACTGTTACTTATGTGGGAGACGAAGAAAGCGTTTTCTTCTTCCTGGGGGGGCTTAACAGAAAATCATTGAGAATCACTGAGCTAACAACAAGTAACCTTGTGTGGATTTATAATAATCGTTTGTAAAACAGATACGAATAGTCAAGATAATGTAAAGATAATGATGTGCATTATATCTCTAGTAAACAGAAGTGCACATTAAGTACATTTTGGCTTTGAGTCGATAAGCCACCAACTAAAAGTACAGCAGCAGGCGGACTAGACTGAATTCTAATATATAAAAAACATTTTTGATGATGTAATGGGAATACATAACAGTGTATCATTACTCTGACAGAGAGGGTGAATTTCACTGTCCTCTTCTCGAGTTGAGGGTCATAGGTATCAAGGCGCATTATCTCCGGCTGTAGCACATAGCCTGTGCCTCCATTTTGACTGAAGAGGGCGCTGTTCAGCTGCGTAAACTTATCTGAGGAATAAAGAGAGAATGCTAAAAACAGCAGTTTATGTTTCACATTGAATGTTTTGAGATTTGGATTTGGAAGTGTAGCTCTCAGGTTTGAAGGTTTGAAGATCACATTAGGAAAGGACATTAGACTGTCATCCTGAATTGTTTAAAAGGTTTCAACTTTGATACCAAAATACAAATTAACTTAAAATGCATGCAGTTCATACAATGTATGCTTTTGTAGCCTTTTTAAAGCAGAATATGGGTTGGTTTGGGTTGGGAGAATGTTGAATCACGGTCTCAAACTGTAAACATTCTGACATAAAAAGAATAAAAGTCACTGAAAAATGAAAAATGAAAAATAAAAAACATACAGTGGCATTTCTCTCTCACCCACCGGCAGTTTGGAAGTTGAGCGCCACCATGTGGCAGCCGCACATCCACAGCGGGTAAGGGTCGTAGTTGGAGGAGTCCACCCGTTGACCTTTGGGGTAGATGCGACTAAGTGCCCTGCGGTTATACCTCAGGAAGTCAGTGGACTTGCTCTTGCTGGGAACCTTATTCTCTACAAAGGAGCGCACCTCTTTGTAGTGGTAATTGTCTAACAGGAGACACAACAGCACAAGTTCAGCCAAAGTGATTTTGCAGTCATTTAGAACAAATTAAGATACTTTACTTCACAGTTTACGTCACTGTTTAAGCTCTAACAGAGACTAACACAAATGTTCAGACAAATGAGTGAGACAATCCAGGCAGAGCTGACCAAAGCGATCCTTGTCTTTGCTGCGAGGCTGACAGTAGACCACCAGGTCAGACATTTCTTTGGCCACTTCATCCCTGTCCTCCACTTCCTTCTTTTTTATTTGCTGTTGGGGAGGATGAAGGTTAGACATTATAGCTGCTCTGATGTGTCTAATCTCTGCAGTGCAAGGGTGACATGGACAGGAGCTTTTTATACATGTACTGAACTCCACCAGTTTGTAGTTCTGACATTATTACCTCAAACTCCTCTGTCTGCGTGATGTTCCATGCCACCTGGTACCAATCAAACAGCTCCTCTGTGTTCTCTGTTGTCAGGTCAAAGGGTATCATGTTCTCCTTGCTATCCTTATTCTGCAGAGTCACCACCACAGACTTGCCATGCTTAGCTGAACGCACTGAGAATTATAAAGGGAAGCAGATCTGTTTGGTAAGATGTACAGACACACCAGGGCAACAGGAGATTTGGTAAAATCTATGCCAGACCTGGGCAAACTACGGCCCGCAGGCCACATCCGGCCCGTTGTGCGTCCCTGTCCGGCCCGCGAGAGGCCAATCATAAATGAAACAAATATCTATGTCGTGCGTGCAATACAACTGTGATGCTTTTTATTTTGAAATCGCTACGTTTGTGTTAATTCCATGTGGACGTATGTGCGGGTGTGTGAGCTGTGCGAGAAATAGTAGGGTTAGGTAGGTGATCAGCGACAAATTAAGGCTGAATTTATACTTTCGCGAATGAACGTAGCGTGCGAACCTCCGCGGAACATTTACGTGACGAATTTTAATGTTGCATTGTGTTCCAGGTTTGAAATGTGCTGGAATTTAGGCTAAAGTACTTGAAAATGCTTGAAATTGTGACTGTATTTCGATTCACAACAAATAGCTGACTGAACAGGGGGGTAATTCCAGAAAGTGGATTTAATGACGAAACCGGGTAAGTAAACTCAGAGTTAACGAAAACTCAGGGTTTTCAGTTCCAGAAACCAAGCTTAAGAGAGAACCTGAGTCAGCTGGGAAATATTGAAATGGACCTTGAAAGTGCCGTAGAAGTGATTTAAAGGTAGGTTTAAGCTTGGTTTATACTTGACGCGGCGCGAGTGTCCGCGCGGCGAAAATGACGTAATCGCGGTGACTCCGCCCGTGTGCGAGGGTCTCGAGCGCTGTTGATGAACAAAGTCATGTTTGCAGGGTTTGTACATCTTTACAAGGTGGAATTAAAGCACTTGTACGTCACTTTCAAGGTCCATTTCAATATTTCCCAGCACGTTAAACTTATTTAAGTTAAATATGTATACATATACTCGAAATAATTCGCTTTTAATCACATTATTTAATGGTGGTTTATTTTCAAAACGCCGTCTTCGCTTTCTCTCATGTTTCGTCCTGGAATTACAAGAGGCTCGTATTTGTTAACGTAATACAAGAAAACTGGTCAGTCAGACAGATATTTGTTGTGAAACGAAGTAGTTACAATTTCAAGCATTTTCAAGTATTTAGCTTAAATTCCAGCACTTTTCAAATCTGAAACAAAAAGCAACATTAAAATTGGTCAGGTAAATGTTCCTTCCCCTGTTTTTGAGGGGTGTTTCTTTATACTACCACATATCGTTTCAGACAACACTGCACAGAATGTGATGCGGCAAGTATGCGCCGTTCGCGGAAGTTCGCGTGAGGTGGGCGGAGCCACCGCGATGACGTCATTTTCGTTTGTGTGGCCCTCTGACACAATTCAGGTTTCTCATGTGGCCCCTTGTAAAAATTAATTGCCCACCCCTGATCTATGTTGTTCTTTAATCTTATATGCATCCCATTGTTAGGAAACACCATCATGAGTTTTCAATGTTGGAGACCAAATGTTACAGAAATTCTTACCAACGTTGCACTTGGATATGTCCACCACTCCTTTACACAAGTCACCCAAGGGATTATCTTCATCAGTCTGAAATGGAACCAAATTAATGTGTAAATATCAATTCAAATAACTTTTCATAAGTAATTTAACCCTCTATGGCATGATTTTTTATTTTAGGAGGAAAAAATTTTTTCATCCTAGTATTTCCTAGATTAGGGGTCCCTTATAATATATAAATAATAAAATTTGCCCCCCCACCTTCCTGCCCCCAGATTTTGGTTTGTTGCCTCAGGGCAACAAGACGCTATGAGGGTACTAAAACGCAGAGGTTACCTGTAATTTTCAGATAAGTGCAATGAGGTACAAACAAGTATTAATCACATTAGAAGTTTTATTTCACAAATTCCACAAATGATTTATCAATCAGTGGGTTAGAAATTAGCTGCAATGTGTGTTTGTGTTTCTGAATGTTTGTTCCTGTGGGCTACAGATTGAATCAATGTTTCACTTTTTTTGGAAAGCAAAAAGCACTGCTGTACCCATGAACTGCTCCAGTTCTTTAGTAGTGAGGTTAAGGGTTTGTTGGTATCACACTGAATGGCATATACAGGGGTTAGACAATTCAACTGAAACACCTTTCATTTTAGTGTGGCAGGTTTCATGGCTAAATTGGACCAGCCTGGTGGTCAATCTTCATTAATTGCACATTGCAGCAGTAAGAGCAGAGTGTGAAGGTTCAATTAGCAGGATAAGAGCACAATTTTGCTCAAAATATTGCAATGCATGTGCATCCAGTGGTTCAAACATTGTATCCTGAAGACGGTGCCATGCATCAGGATGACAATGCACCAATACACACAGCAAGACTGGTGAAAGATTGGTTTGATGAACATGAAAGTGAAGTTGAACATCTCCCATGGCCTGCACAGTCACCAAATCTAAATATTGTTGAGCCACTTTGGGATGTTTTGGAGGAAAGAGTCAGGAAACATTTTCCTCCACCAGCATCATGTAGTGACCTGGCCACTAGAAGAATGGCTTGAAAACCCTCTGACCACTGTACAGGACGTGTGTATGTAATTGCCAAGACAAATTGACACTGTATTGGCTGCAAAAGGAGGCCCTACACCATACTAATAGATTATTATGGTCTAAAACCAGGTGTTTCAGTTTCATTGTCCAACCCCTGTAAATTTGACTGTTCTACAATTACTTCCAGAGTGCCTTCAGAAAAAATATCTGGAAATGTTGATATGGGGACACAATATTGTTTGATTTTGGAAGGCCTGGCCTGCAATTCTGGTTAATTAGTGATGTTGGGACTGTGGTGTGTTCTCCACTGGGGTATGTGTGGAACACCTTCCTCTGATACATCATTATCATCTTCATTTTCATCTTCATCTGTTTTCAAAAGAAACCAGAAAGCATAAAATTACAATAGGTCATATACAACTCTCGTCACCTGCTGATGTGCTCTCTCTCTCTCTCTCTCTCACACACACACACACACACACACACACACACACACACACACACACACACACACACACACACACACACACACACACACACACACACACACACACAGTATGTTCAGTATGACTGGACCATCATCATCTAAATCTCCATCAAACAAATTTTCCCCGTCACTGTCCTCAATCGCACTGTCCTCACTGTCCTAAGGTATGACCCTAATTGATGGATCATGTTCCTTACACCCATAACATGTTCTTGCATCCTTTTCCTGTGAGTAATAGTTGATAGGACAGCAAAAACAATGTTATGGAAATAACTGTGAGTCCCTGCACATCTCCATCCATGAACATGTCATTGTACAAACTAAAGTGGTCTAACTGCGCAATGTTTCCCTGAGGCAACGAATGAAAAACTTACATTTTAGAATATAGATACAGTGAAAAAGTGGCTTTACTCAATCAAATATGCTTTTTCACATATTCATGCACATGCAGATATTTTTAAATACAAATTTAATTACATTTAAACATGTGAAAAAGTGAAATGCATCTTACCTTTTGCTAGCAGTGTGTCCAAGCATGCTATGCTCCAAAAAAGGACTGCTCCACCCCCCAGGTGAAAGACACACCCACACCCAGATCAATTTTTATTGGTGCCAGACTTGTCAGCTGATTTAAAATGTGATGTTTAAAAGGGGGGGGGGGGGGGGGGGGGGGGGGGGGATAGTGGTTTGTTGCCTGAGGGCAACACCATGCCATAGAGGGTTAACAAGCGTTTCCCACAGATATTCTGCTTGAAGTGCAGGTGAACCATCCTGGTTAATCCTGGAACTCACCAGGTCTCTGGGCTCTGACACAGTGCTGTTAGCGAGTTCCTCCACGTAGTTAGCTGGGAAATACAGCTGCGCTTTACCTCCATAATCTCCTTTCCACCTGTACGGTGGTCAGCAGACACATAGACTGAGAGCTTCAAACTTAAAAATGCATTAGCCTTTTTACATGCTACGTGTACAGTGATGACAATTAGCCAACACGCAGTATCTCTCATTATCGGTACTGTTTGGATTGTCTCACCATCCATTGTTCTCTTTAGTGACATTGTGGATCAGAGCGCCCTTGCAGAAGCTGAGCTCGTCTGGCCGCATGGCCCGATAATCATACAGCGCTTTCACTGTGCTCTGAGGCTGCACGGAACAACACAGCACAATGTCACCGGCTGACTGGAGCAGATTCAGAAATCCTGGCTGGGTCAGCGGAAATGGACTCGCTGAGTCCCAGCTGCATGTTTTTGAATTTGTTTCGTCAAGTAAGATGGGACAAGAGAAAGTACAGCAAAGCAGCCCAGACGGAGGAGAGAGGACGTCCTAATGTAGTCAGACATGACGCTGCGGAATTACTTCTCATCTCCTTCCGTCGGTAAAAATCCATTTCCTATCTGAGAGCCTGAGATAGCAAACAACTGGGTTCTTCTTTAGTTACTGCTAACAGCACAGCAAATGCAGACAGTTCCCAGATGTGTGTTTGTGTGTGTGTGAACATGCGTACCAGAGATGGCTCAATTTCATTGGCTTCCACATACTGTTTGCTGTCATATAGGGATGCGGAGTGGCACTCCTGCAAAGAAAGGAGCATGAAACAAAAACTGCAGATCACCAGGGTTAGGGTGTAACCCTAGGGTTAGGGTTAGGATGTAACCCTAGGGTTAGGGCTAGAGTGTAACCCTAGGGTTAGGGTTAGGATGTAACCCTAGGGTTAGGGTTAGGATGTAACCCTAGGGTTAGGGTTAGGATGTAACCCTAGGGATAGGGCTAGTGTATAACCTTATGGTTATGGTATAACCTTAGGGTTAGGATGTAACTCTAGGGTTAGGGTGTAACCCTAGGGTTAGGGTTAGGATGTAACCCTAGGGTTAGGGTTAGGATGTAACCCTAAGGTTAGGGCTAGAGTGTAACCTTAGGGTTAGGGCTAGAGTGTAACCTTAGGGTTAGGGTTAGGCTGTAACGCTAGGGTTAGGGTGTAACCCTAGGGTTAGGGTTAGGGTTAGGGTGTAACCCTAGGGTTAAGCCAGGTGCCACCCTGGGGTTCAAATCCTCCTAGCGGCCCTGGGAAGCCTCACACGACTCAGCCCTCTCACACTGGCACTGACCGTGCTGAAGCGCCCCACCAGCTCCGGTGTCACAGGGTAGCGTAGTTTGATCTTGCGGTAGAGAGGCTTCTTGCGGTAATAGCTGACCAGCTCCACCAGGCTCTCAAACTCGCTGGAGGTTCCCAGGACGTACATCGGGCCGTCTTTGTGGATGCGACAGTGTTTGACCAGGCCTTCACCTCTGCACCACGGAAACAAAACGCTGCCCATCAAACCACAAACCCAAAAGTTGTCAAAGTGCCACGTTTTTCCATTACCGCTCAGGAGCTGGAGATGAAACAGTTTGACATTTTAAAATTGTGATAGTGAATACTGTTCCAAGAATCTGCAAATACAAAAGTTAATCACTGTTATTGCTCATTCGGTCAGCACCGAGGAGAGAAAAAAAACCTGGCCCCACCGCACCAATTACAACGTGTAGCGTTTTGTTACTGAAGGAAGCAACACTCACTAGAAGCAATTAGAAATTTACATTCATGCTAATGTTGATTCATGCTGGACAGTATTTAAAAGAGTTTTTCAAACTATGGTAACCAGTCTTAATTACAATAATCAATGGGGAATTTTACCATGACTGTGAAACCAGTAACTGTTTCATCACTAGTAATGTTTTTTTTTGTAATTACAGATTTACATTGCTTGCTTTACATTTGAGCCAAAAGTTATTACTAAATTAGAAAATGTATTTATTCAAATGTCTTTGTATATGTAATTATTCAAAATATAAGTGTATAATTTTTGAAAGAAAATTTTATATCTGTATAATCACTTCTGTTTACATACTGTACTGTGCATAGATGCCTAGAAATAGAAATAGAAAGGTGTTATTGACCACATAGATAATCTAACAATTTAAGGCTAACTCTTTTTTGAGTATTTCAAAACCATATCACTCTTATGATATGGCTAGAAAGACTTATTAAATTAACAATTAAGACCAATAAAGAGCTGAGAAAAAGAGAGCCCTACCCACAACGACCTGTGAAGAATGATCAAACAACAAAAAGATGTAAAACCCTTCAGACAAATTCACCACTGAGCCACTTTCATGAGTACATACACATCTGCTGCACTGATAAATATGTTAGGTTTTTGAAGGTAGCCAAAGGCCTTTGCAGAGAACCAGATATGTCACGTCTGTCCTCAAGGGACAAACCACATCATAGCCAGATCTTCAGGTCCTTCGGGTCTTCCTTACTGGGAAAGCAAATGCAGCAGGTGGAGGTAATGGAGTGGCAGAAGAGGAAAAGGGCGTGGCAGCACCTGAAGGTGATGGCGAATGAGTCTGGCTCTTCCCTCTGTCTGATGAGGAAGGCTCCATCCCGTGGGATCCTCAGCAGGTATTCCTCAGCCTCCCCTCGACTCAGGTTGCTGTAAAACCACCTGCACAGGTACAAAAGCACAAAGCCTAATTTAACAAACTCCAATTCCATATTACAGTGGATTGATGTAAATGTTTACACTGGCAGATGTGCAGATATGTGAAGGTATAATGTAGATTTTGTGACTCAAATGTCTAAAATCCTTTCATTTTTGACTGTGAAAAGGCCAAAATAATGAATCAATTCAAGCATGACACTGTACAAATCGAGTTTCACAGCCCTCTGTTTAAATGCTTCTCAGATCTTCTATGGAGAATTCTTTGCACATGTCCACAGATGTTCACGTACCGCTCCTGCAGGTGCTGGTTCGGTCTGGGCACAAAGTCACTGAGGCGCAGGTTGAAGTCTTGGCAGCGCAGCGGGCTCTCTCTGTAGTGCTGGATCAGGGCGTACACGCTGGGGAAATGCAGGTTGTCTGTAAGGTAGAACACGGTGTGGCCTCCCTCCGAGTATGAGCGGACCCGGCAGTGCTGAACCCTTCCTCCTCGCCTGTGCAGGACACACACACACACACACACACACACACACACACACACACACACACACACACACACACACACACACTATTATTAGCAACTGTGTTAATGGAAAATAACTTGGCTTATCTAACTTTTTATGTTTTGGCATCCTTTAGATTATATAGCCAACTAGATGCAATTAAAAGAAAGATTAAAAGAAAGATATAAATTGGTATATATAAATTGGTAGACAAACACTGAGTAAGTAATTAATTAACTGATCCCTTGTTATTACTTAACGATGAAAGTGACATCCTGGTGTCCAGGAGGGACGGAGATGCGAGTGTTGTGTCCGTACCAGAAAGATAGAGTGCAGTCAGTGAGGAAGGTGTCGCTCTCTCGCACCAGGAAGGTTCCGTCCCTGCCGCCTGTCTCACTGCAAAACTCCTGCAGCAGCCGCTCAGCCGTCTGTCTACCCTCTGACATCCGCCCGTGGAACCAGGGCTCGCCCTGGTGCTGATCCATGGTGGCTGAACCCTGAGTAGGAGAGGACAAGTGTGAGCGGCTGGTGAGGGTGGACGTGGCTGTATGGTGTATGGTGGTCTTACCTTCCCCGGTTCATCTTCTAGCTCATTCTCCTCAGCGTAGTACAGCTTGATCCCCGAGATCACACAGTAGTGCTTATACCACGTCTAAACACACATGTATGTTCATCACAAACTTTGAACACAAACAGGACAAATGTGTGCCTAATCACCTAATCCTGCAGAGGTCAACGAAACCCATTTCAGTTCTGCTACTGAATTAAGTGTTTTAATTCAGCACTGAGAATTCCACAGGCAACAGGGTTGTGTGAAGCAGAAACTGCTCACCTCGTCTATGGGGTCCCAGATGAACAGCTCTCCCTGCTTATCACCTTTACGCAGGTCTTTTCGGCCAAAGCTCTCACCAATATTCAGTTTTTTATGCTGTGTGGAAAGAGGAGCAGACACACATCAGCCATGTTCAAACATGCCTACACACTACCAAGGATTAGACGCCCTGTGGACCAACACCGCTGAGTTCAGTGGACACTCCTGCACAAAATTACACAGCAAATATTTTCATTAATGAGGTATAAACACTGAGCTATTTAACTCGAATGATCACCTTATACAGACACACAAGTCTGCTAAAACAGAAGTGAGATGAAGAATTGCACTCTTGAGGATGATCTTCTGTTAAAACCCATGTATGCAAACACCGAGATCAGGTTCAGAATATCTGTTAATGAGGTATAAACACTGAGCTATTTAACTCGAATGATCACCTTATACAGACACACAAGTCTGCTAAAACAGAAGTGAGATGAAGAATTGCACTCTTGAGGATGATCTTCTGTTAAAACCCATGTATGCAAACACCGAGATCAGGTTCAGAATATCTGCACCTTGAGGATGATCTTGCCCTTCAGCTGATTGGGGGAAGGCAGCTGGTCAGCTTCTTGCTCCACAGGATCAGTAAGCAGCTTGTCCTGGAAGACATCTCTGAAGACTTGGGCCATCATCTTCTGTTGCCGCAGGTCACAGTGCTCCTCGATGGACAGCACCAGTGGGTACCTTGTCACAGTTAGCCACAGTTAGCCACAGCGGGTACCTAGCCACAGTTAGCCACAGCGGGTATCCAGCTACAGTTAGCCACAGCAGGTACCTAGCCACAGTTAGCCACAGCAGGTACCTAGCCACAGTTAGCCACAGCGGGTATCCAGCCACAGTTAGCCACAGCGGGTACCTAGCCATAGTTAACGATCACCTACATAGCCCTGCTGCTCATCGTGGCATGATGGCTCACTACAGAGCCGGAGTGGCTAATCGGGAGATTCGGGAGGATTCCCGATGGGCCGGCTCATGTCAGTCTCTAGTTTGGGCCGATTGGGAGGGAAAAATAATATTGGGCAGTATTTGGGCATATAACTCCCGGGCTGAAAAAGTGTCCCACTCCGGCCCTGGCTCACTATGATGGCTCTTTCCAATCTCGTTATACTATGTATAGGCCTACTGTGTATGCTGTGTATAATGACAATAAAGGCTTTCTATTCTATTCTATTCTATTCTATTCTATTCTATGCCAAAGGTGAAAACTGCCCCATTAAAGGAATCTTAACATGGACAGATTCTGTTAAAGAAGTGCTTAAGAGCAAATGAGTCACTGTGCAATGGTGCACATATTAGAACAACCCACTCGGATGCTACAAAAGCGTGCTCGCTGATGGCCTTCACCACGTCTCGAAACTTAATCTTGGTGGTCCTTGTCCAGCCATGATATATAATGGGCTCATCTGGGCCATTCCAGCAGTCCACTGTATCACAGGTAAACAACAAACAAACAAACAAAACAAAACAAGAAGAGCATGGTGAGCATAGAGGAGCAGGGGCCTGCATGCGTGACCCATGCATGGGACACTCTGCTGGCTTTGTACAGGAACACGTGAAGCACACAGGAAGTCTGGGTTCAGGAAGTCTGGGTTCACTGACACTCAATGCATCGGCAGCCCAGTCTTAGGCAGCGCACATAGGCTTCTGTGGATGACTCGCTACGCAGCTGGTCACCAGTCAGATAGCTGTGAGAAAAGAGAGAGATAGAGAGAGAGGGGAGGGAGTGAGGGGTGAGAGAAAACACACATCATGCTCTGTCACAGGAAGGGCAGAGAATGAAGGTGGCGTGTTTGAGTGTGAGCACAGTTCGAGCTCGTGTCACGGGGGCATACGGACGTGTTGTGCGACGAGTTGATCCAGTAGTGAGACAAAGGGTTGTTCATGTCCAAGCTGGACAGCACGGAGAACTTCTCATCCCAAATTGAGTTCTCTTTGGAGAAGAGAAAGTTGAGGAACTGCAAAGAATGAATGAAAAATGTAAAAAAGGACCTAAAGTACTGAAGTAAATTCTGGCACCATGTTAGTGAGCATCCTCAGAAAAGATGTTATGGAATGCCATGTACCTCGCCGACTGTAAACTCAGGATCATTGGTCTTTCTCATGTTATCGTCAATGAAGGTGGTCATCAGCTCTCGTACCTGGTTCAAGTTGTTAGCCCAAAACTCCTTCAGGAGCCGCAAATGAAGGTTGGAAGTAAAATAGATTATTAGCAACACTGACAGTCAATTCATGTTAATCTCTGGTATACATAAATGCACAAAAGCATAAATGGAAGGCATAAGCAAGAAAAGAGTCTTACTTTCTGTTGATAGACCAGAAACCTTTGGAAGTCATGTAGGAGAACAGCAGAGGATTCTGGCTTATCTGTGCTTCTACAGGCACAAACACAACCTCTTAAAATCCCGGGCATTATAGTAACCAGAGACCAGTGGACACCCAATACTCCATTAAGCAGTAGTGGAGCTAGATATTAATCAGACTGTTTCTCTATTATTTTCAGACAGTAAGACTAATCAAACAACTCTTATGTTCAGATAGTAATCAGACAGCAAGACTGTAATCAGACAAGTCTTTATTTATGTTCAGGGAGGGAAAACTGTAAAAGGAGTGCTTATCTAATGGGCACTGAGGCACAAACACTTTCTCCCAAATAAGCCTTTAGTTAAATGCACCTTGCTAAACTCCAAATTCATGGAAACCCCATACACAAGGCATTCTGGGTATTATAGTTCCTAACAATACAGAAACAATACAGGGAGAAGATCTCACCCTAGGATGAAGGCACAGGACTCCTTTTTAAACTCATCCAGTATCTAAAATAAAACAACACTTTATGAATCTTTGATGGATAATTTATGAAAATAACACAATACTCAATACCAATTCTAATTTTGATAAGATAAAATAAAATCATTAAAAAGATCACATAACAATATTGTACATTTCAATTACTTTTTTAAATGCGTGTCCCACTTACCATCCTCTGATTATCAAATATCAAATCATTATAGAACTTGTGAAACTGCTCAAAGTCCAGAACATCCTTCTTGTCTCCAGCAGCCTGTGAAGTGGAAAGCAGCACTGAACTCTGCGCAATCACCCAAATCTTTCAGGAAGCTCATGAAACACATGTTTGATGTGAGTGCCACTGTTAACACTAAGCATGCAGCTATGTGTGATTGGGTTACCACAAATTTCTCCTTCAGGAATCTCCCACCAGGCACTTTAAAGTTAATCTGAGGCAACAGGGACTTGATCTCTTTCAGAGAGATGCTGTGGGCCGAACACACACACCAACTTCACAGAGATGCTTTTTTACACAGAATAAGAATAAAAATGCTTGAGCCACAGCATACGTGTGCATGACAGGGTGGAGGATCCAGACCTGTTCTTCTTAGTCTGATCAACAGAGTACATTTGCTTCCGCAGCCAACTGTACAAAACAACAATACATAAATAAATCAGAGCACATACATGGCACAGGATGGCATCTACAGGCACAGTGTGTGTGTACCTCTCTATGATCTCTGGTTTGTGTGTGTGTGTGTGTGTGTACATCTCAATAATCTCTGATGTATACATCTGCACCTACAGGGATAGTGTGTATGTACCTGTCTATGATCGCTGATGTGTGTGTGTGTGTGTGTGTGTGTGTGTGTGTGTGTACCTCTCTATGATCTCTTGGTGCGTACGCCTGCACCTACAGGGACAGTGTGTGTACCTCTCTATAATCTCTGGTGTATACGCCTGCACCTACAGGGACAGTGTGTGTGTACCTCTCTATAATCTCTGGTGTATACGCCTGCACCTACAGGGACAGTGTGTGTGTACCTCTCTATAATCTCTGGTTTGTATGCCTGCACCTACAAAGACAGTGTGTGTACCTCTCTATAATCTCTGGTGTAAACGCCTGCACCTACAGGGACAGTGTGTGTGTACCTCTCTATAATCTCTGGTGTATACACCTGCACCTACAGGGACAGTGTGTGTGTACCTCTCTATAATCTCTGGTGTATACGCCTGCACCTACAGGGACAGTGTGTGTACCTCTCTATAATCTCTGGTGTATACGCCTGCACCTACAGGGACAGTGTGTGTGTACCTCTCTATAATCTCTGGTGTGTATGCCTGCACCTACAGGGACAGTGTGTGTGTACCTCTCTATAATCTCTGGTGTATACGCCTGCACCTACAGGGACAGTGTGTGTGTATACGCCTGCACCTACAGGGACAGTGTGTGTGCACCTCTCTATAATCTCTGGTGTATACGCCTGCACCTACAGGGACAGTGTGTGTGTACCTCTCTATAATCTCTGGTGTATACGCCTGCACCTACAGGGACAGTGTGTGTGTATACGCCTGCACCTACAGGGACAGTGTGTGTGTACCTCTCTATAATCTCTGGTGTATACGCCTGCACCTACAGGGACAGTGTGTGTGTACCTCTCTATAATCTCTGGTTTGTATGCCTGCACCTACAAAGACAGTGTGTGTACCTCTCTATAATCTCTGGTGTATATGCCTGCACCTACAGGGACAGTGTGTGTGTACCTCTCTATAATCTCTGGTGTAAACGCCTGCACCTACAGGGACAGTGTGTGTGTACCTCTCTATAATCTCTGGTGTATACGCCTGCACCTACAGGGACAGTGTGTGTGTACCTCTCTATAATCTCTGGTGTATACGCCTGCACCTACAGGGACAGTGTGTGTACCTCTCTATAATCTCTGGTGTATACGCCTGCACCTACAGGGACAGTGTGTGTGTACCTCTCTATAATCTTTGGTGTATACGCCTGCACCTACAGGGACAGTGTGTGTGTACCTCTCTATAATCTCTGGTGTGTATGCCTGCACCTACAGGGACAGTGTGTGTGTACCTCTCTATAATCTCTGGTGTATACGCCTGCACCTACAGGGACAGTGTGTGTGTACCTCTCTATAATCTCTGGTGTATACGCCTGCACCTACAGGGACAGTGTGTGTACCTCTCTATAATCTCTGGTGTATATGCCTGCACCTACAGGGACAGTGTGTGTGTACCTCTCTATAATCTCTGGTGTATACGCCTGCACCTACAGGGACAGTGTGTGTACCTCTCTATAATCTCTGGTGTGTATGCCTGCACCTACAGGGACAGTGTGTGTGTACCTCTCTATAATCTCTGGTGTATACGCCTGCACCTACAGGGACAGTGTGTGTGTATACGCCTGCACCTACAGGGACAGTGTGTGTGCACCTCTCTATAATCTCTGGTGTATACGCCTGCACCTACAGGGACAGTGTGTGTGTACCTCTCTATAATCTCTGGTGTATACGCCTGCACCTACAGGGACAGTGTGTGTGTATACGCCTGCACCTACAGGGACAGTGTGTGTGTACCTCTCTATAATCTCTGGTGTATACGCCTGCACCTACAGGGACAGTGTGTGTGTACCTCTCTATAATCTCTGGTTTGTATGCCTGCACCTACAAAGACAGTGTGTGTACCTCTCTATAATCTCTGGTGTATATGCCTGCACCTACAGAGACAGTGTGTGTGTACCTCTCTATAATCTCTGGTGTAAACGCCTGCACCTACAGGGACAGTGTGTGTGTACCTCTCTATAATCTCTGGTGTATACGCCTGCACCTACAGGGACAGTGTGTGTGTACCTCTCTATAATCTCTGGTGTATACGCCTGCACCTACAGGGACAGTGTGTGTACCTCTCTATAATCTCTGGTGTATACGCCTGCACCTACAGGGACAGTGTGTGTGTACCTCTCTATAATCTTTGGTGTATACGCCTGCACCTACAGGGACAGTGTGTGTGTACCTCTCTATAATCTCTGGTGTGTATGCCTGCACCTACAGGGACAGTGTGTGTGTACCTCTCTATAATCTCTGGTGTATACGCCTGCACCTACAGGGACAGTGTGTGTGTACCTCTCTATAATCTCTGGTGTATACGCCTGCACCTACAGGGACAGTGTGTGTACCTCTCTATAATCTCTGGTGTATACGCCTGCACCTACAGGGACAGTGTGTGTGTACCTCTCTATAATCTCTGGTGTGTATGCCTGCACCTACAGGGACAGTGTGTGTGTACCTCTCTATAATCTCTGGTGTATACGCCTGCACCTACAGGGACAGTGTGTGTGTACCTCTCTATAATCTCTGGTGTATACGCCTGCACCTACAGGGACAGTGTGTGTGTACCTCTCTATGATCTCTGGTGTGTACGCCTGCATAGTTTCTTGTCTGAGTAGCTCCAGTCCTGTCAGCCATTTCTCTGCTTCTTCTACTGAATCAGCTATGAAACAGAACATAAACTCGCATCAAGGTTTCATTTAGATACGCTGCTGTTTAAACATCAGTGTTTTGGTCGTTGCCTTATTAGCATGATATTTTCTTTTTTTTTTTTTTTACATTTGGGGTGTAAGGTCAGGTGCTCACCCCCCAGGCTCAGTGTGTTGAGAAGAAACAGAGAGCCATAGAAGATTGTGAAACACATGCTGTCTGGGTGCTTGTCCTTGCTGTCCTTAAATCTCTCAAAGTCCTTGGAATTTTTTCCTGGGCGTACCTCCCGGATCTCAAACAGGTCCACTACAACACAAGATTAGATGTTACATATACACGCATGCACACACTCACACACAAACACACTAAGAGAACAAAATAGACATAACAGACTGACCCTAACCAACACTGCAGAGCCAGATCAAGCCGTGTCAGCCTAGCCCTCGTACAAACACCACAGCATCTACAGCTCCACCTTTATTCAGAAAGCCCTGCCAGCTGAAATGCATTGACGTGTTCTCGTTTTCTCATCACGCAAAATCTCACATTACATGCAATGCATTTTGAAGTCATTCAAGCCCACATCACAATACTTTCTAAAGCACTTTGATAATTTTGCTAACCACTGCACTGCTCTGCTCTGTTCTGGGGATCCATGTGTCAGCCATGAACAGCCAATCAGAATCCTTTTTTAAGAAAGCTACCACTAACAAACAGGGTAGACTCGCTGACAACATGTTTGCATACAGAGTACAGGCTACAGTTTGTAATTTCATACTTATGAGATACAGCTACAAAACAGACCAAAAACATTCCCCAGGAGTGTAAGTACAAAGATGTGTGTAGTTAGGAGGTGCTATGGCTGGTGAGAGTATACTCCAGTACTGTATCTAAAACATATATAAAGCCAAACCTCGGGACCAAACATGGAATAGCTATTGCAAGTTAAACAAGAGACAAAAACTGAGATAGGTAAGGTAAAAACACATGTGAAAGAAGATAAAAAAAAGATTAAAGTAAGCAGATATCTAAAAGAAAAAGTGAGATAGTATGACAGATATGAGTCAGAAAAACAAGCATGATATTTGAGACAAGAAGAGGTGTAATCACACCAACATTACACTATCCTCTTTCAGTTCCATTCATTCTAAACTAAGGCCAGTGTCTCAACACATATGCTGCCTCAAAAAAATGTCTACAATTAGCACAATACATCCTGCTGTTTCATGTAATACCACTGACTCATTCCATTCTAAAGTAATCTGATTTTAATCCTTGTAATACTAATATAAATACTTAGACCTAATATTGCTACTAATGATAATAATAATAGAAAGAAATGTCTATTTTACACATGTGTAGTATGGCTGTTTTTTGCTGTGTAGTATGCTGTGTAGTGTAACAGCTTCAGCAGAGAAGAGAATGCCACATTTGTGCTCTTCTGGCTTACTTCACCATAATCCACTCCAACATTAAATCAAGAGTTGGTTCAGGATGTCATCCAGTCGTACTCACACACTCCATCTGTTTTGTCAGCCGTGCGTGTCCAGGCCACCTGCCTGGTCTCCATAATGACCTGAACAGTCAGTCTCTCCATCTTCTGCCTGTACACAGTCATCACGATTCCCATTTCCAAGTCCCGTTTAATCAGACTCTTCTTATACTCGGTGAGTTCTCTGTGACGGCACGCCATGTCTGTTTCTGGCCACACACTGCCCCTGCACGCACGCACGCACGCACACGCACACACACACACACACAGACCACAGGTTTACAGATGCATGAGCATAAACATATTAAACACACACTATACAATTGTTTTGTATAGCACACCAATGTTCATTGAATATTAATTTGTATCTTGGCAGCCATTAAAAATAATACATTCTTTGCCAGAAATTATTATTTTGGAAGTAAAGAATGATAAGCAAACTACTGATAATGAGATATTAAACAATACAGGAGAATGTGATAAGTGTAATAAGATATCATACCACATAGTAACTTATCATTTCTACAGAAGTATATCAAACGTATACATCTAACGTTCAGACATTAGTGTGGACTATGTAATGGTATCAAACAACATACCTTTATTCATTCTAAAACAGATATACCTTTACCTAATGTTTAATCATGGCACCAAATACGCTGACACTGCTCACTAGACCTGCCGATATTTGTTATGCAAATTAAAGAACGGCAAATTATGGAGGGACTAACCCAGAGTCGGAAGATTAGAGTCCTTCAGTTTTAGTAAAGCATTAACACAGTGAATTCAATTTTATGCCTGCAGAGAGAGAGAGAGAGAGAGAGAGAGAGAGAGAAAGAGAGAGAGAGAGAGAGAGAGAGAGAATTATCTATCTATTATCTAATCTGTCCTTTTGCGTGACATTCGAAATAAAAACTAACGAAATAAATTACAAATTAATAGGCACGATCAGTAATGAAATGTGGTGGGACAGGACGGATCCAATTAGTAGTTAAGACTGAATTACTTTCCAACAACTGTTCAAAGAAAAAAAAACTACACGAGAAAACTAACCTGACTGAAATATATTTGCTAATTCCACAAGTTACGTTTCGTCTTTTGTTTCAGTTACTTGGTATTTAGTTCAGCCTACATCACACTATACAGAGGAACATTAGGAACTAACGGTTACTCTGGTGAGTTGTGCGTTATTAAATAAAAATCTATAATTTTACTAAAATCTCCGAACATAATGAAAGAGCCCTGGTATGTCCTATTTTTATGTATAGTTTGCCTTACATACACACACAGCCGACAATAAAACCTGCCTCCCTTTTTGCAAAAATGTAAACGCAGTTCAATTTAAACTTACCCAGGTCAGGATATATTCTCACATCGAAAATACAGTCCTTCTGAACAAAAATTTACATCTTAACTTAAAGAAAAGCGGCATAAAGATAGCTAGATGTACCTGATCACTTTAGTTTCAAAGTGGTCAGTTCCTCAATTCTCTAAACACAAGGAAGTAAAGTGAGCCGTATAAGAATAGCCTTAATAAAATACACGGAAGTGTAGATGTTATCGATGCAAAGTCCTAAAGGACAAAAACAAGATACAAGTATAAGAGTTTAATCATCGGCCTCTATCTAAAGTTACTTCATTAAAGGTGTCTTAAGAGTAAACTCTTGGATCTGATACAAACGCATCATTTTCCCGGCTTCCGAAACACGACGCGAGGTTTTCATAGTAAGGGATGTGAAAATGAAAGCACCTGTAATTGCCCCAGTATTTCACGGGTCAGAGAAATGGGGTCATCCGACTATGGGGCGGCTAGCATGTTAGTCTGAATAGTCCAGGCATTTTTTTTAGAAAATAACGAGAAAGCCGTAAGCATGTTGTACGAAACCAGGCTTTAAGTGTAGTGTCACTTCATGTCAGGTTCACGTCAGTATGGAAACTCGATTTACATCTCTAACGTCAGGACCCAGGATTTGCATTGAGCTGAATAAAGGATCGGCCACAGAGCCCACTGGCTGCTGAGCACAAGAGAATGAAAGCAACGAGACCCTTTAGTCACGTTCAGACGTTGAGTCGTGACATTTCAAGATAAATATCATCCTACTGCAGTAAACGATAGCGCATGTGTGTACTGCTGACGTTGATGCCGCGTTAATATTATTTCTATCCAGACACCAAAATGTAAAACGCCTGATGCAAAGAGATGCAGTTACCATTATCGAATGATTTACCTTTAATCAACTTAACACCTCTTCACACAGAACACATTTCTGCATTACGCTTCCTCGTTGGAGATAAATGCTTTATTTATTAACACGTTATTCAATTGTCAGTAACTTATGTGTAGTTCACACTTTGACTTAAGTCTTCTGCAGTCCTTCGCAGTAGGAAACCAGCTCCACTCCTTTGTAAAGCAACATGACTGTCTCCCATGACTACATATTTAATGGTAAAGCTTGATTCAACGGCTGTATAATTTCAAACACAGATTTGTTCATAACACTGGGTTACGGAAATGATTAAATTGTGCAAAACATAAGATCTGCAACAAACAAACAAGGATCCGAAGGGTTTGATCTCCAAACTACTGGTCAGTTTACTGTTCATTGTGATCTTTGTGCTGTTTCTTCATCTGCTCCTTCTCAACCATCATCTTCAGGTTCTCTGAACCCTTGGCTGTGCAAGCGCTTCCCAGTCATCTCCAGCAGGGCCTGTGCCTCAGGATCTACATCCAGAACGCTCTTCTTATTCTCGCCCTGTGTCTCAAACACAGAAGTGCTAATGTTTAGTGTCCCTCATTTAGTGTGTTTACTGCCACAAACTACATAATTAGATTCAATTAGCCCACAGTGGTATACATGTTAGCTGAAAGGTCAAATGAACACTGGATACTACTAAAAATGTTAAATGTGGAAGAGTTAAATGAATGACAAAGACAAATCAGACCAACATAATGTGTAGCATCTGCAAAGGACAAACCACCGGAGAAGGGCACTCAGCAGAAAGGAATGGACCAAAGTAATGGTACACGCGTGGTACTGTAGGCAGGCCACTGACCTGTTCCTGTTCCTCAGGGGGCAGGCCAGTGCCCCACACCTCTACTGTGTCTAGTGTGAAGTCCTCATCCCCAGAAAGCTGGGGGCTACCATACGTGGTGCAGCGTGGACGAGCTCTGCTATGACCACGGCCAAAATCACAGTCCAGCCAGAGGCCAAAGTACCCGTGCTGGCCACCCATACCCTGAGACGATGCAGTAAGGAATGACATTGTTTGAACGAGACCCTAGATTTGCTGAATATCACCAATGAGGCCTAATACATCAAAATGTATTACACATTAGTGAACTGCTGAATAGACATAAATCAACTCTCACCAGACCATTAGGCATAGTCTGTTGACCCTGGTTCAGATACATGTAGTGTTGGTTATATCCTGTGCATGTGAACACTCGCATAGATGGGTACACAGAGAACAGAAAGCACCTGGAATCACCTGGTCAAAAAAAGATGGAAAAAGATCTAGAAGACCTATACAGCAAGAGGTCAGAAGAACAAAGCCAGACAGTGAATACACTTTTAATCTCTTATTTTTACTCACCCTGAAACTGAGGTTTGATCTCCCAGCTTTGAGAAGCAAAGCCTCCAAAAATGTGCCCCTTGGTGTCCTTCACCAGCAAGACGGATGGGCCGCGACCTTTGCAGTTGCCAACCAGGCGGGTAAAACTCTCCCCATGTACACTTGTAGAGAACAACAATGTCCAAGGTGCACGGTCTCCTGCAGGCAGCTGGGGGATCAGGAACATAAGCAGTGGTAGATCCAGCAGACTGTGTAGGCTGGTCCAGGGAGCATCTCCACACAGCGGGAGCAGAGTGGGCGCTGGACGTGAGGTCAACCCAACCTCAAGAGCCTCACCAATCAGTAGCTCCAAGAATGCAGCTACACCTGAGACTCGTAATAGCCATTGCTCTAAACAAGCAACATCACATACATTTTCATCTGCAGGAGAAAAAATGAAGAATCAATCAGATACTCAGATGTACAGAGAAATAGAAATATGATTTGGAAGATTCATAAATGTATATGCATTACCGCTATCTGCAAATGTAAAATTATTTTAAAATGCATCATTCTGATGCAAAGTGTACAGTCATGGCCAAAAGTTTTGAGAATTATACAAATATTAATTTTTACAAAGTCTACTGCTTCAGTTTTTAAAATGGCAATTTGCATATACTCCCCCAAATTTGCATAAACTTTATCCCCCAAAACACATTTCAACTTCATTGCAGCCCTGCCTTAAAAGGACTAGCTAAGATTGTTTCAGTGATTGCTCCATTAACACAGGTGTGGGTGTTGATGAGAACACGGCTGGAGATCAGTCTGTCATGATTAAGTAAGACTGACACCACTGGACACTATAAAAGGCGGCTGGTGCTTGGCATCATTCTCTCTTCTGTTAACCATGGTTATCTCTAAAGAAACACGTGCAGTCATCATTGCACTGCACAAAAATGGCCTAACAGGGAAGAGTATCGCAGCTAGAAAGATTGCACCTCAGTCAAAAATCTATCGCATCATCAAGAACGTCAAGGAGAGAGGTTCCATTGTTGCCAAAAAAGCTCCAGGGCACCCAAGAAGACCAGCAAGCGCCAGGACCGTCTCTTAAAAGTGTTTCAGCTGTGGGATCGGGCTACCAGCAGTGCAGAGCTTGCTCAGGAATGGCAGCAGGCAGGTGTGAGTGCATCTCCACGCACTGTGAGGTGGAGACTCTTGGAGCAAGGCCTGGTCTCAAGGAGGGCAGCAAAGAAGCCACTTTTCTCCAGAAAAAACATCAGGGACAGACTGATATTCTGCAAAAGGTACAGGGCGTGGACTGCTGAGGACTGGGGTAAAGTCATTTTTTCTGATGAATCCCCTTTCCGATTGTTTGGGACATCTGGAAAACGGCTTGTTTGGAGAAGACGAGGTGAGTGCTACCACCAGTCTTGTCTCATGCCAACTGTAAAGCATCCTGAAACCATTCATGTGTGGGGTTGCTTCTCAGTCAAGGGAATCGGCTCTCTCTCAGTCTTGCCTAAAAAAACAGCCATGAATAAAAAATGGTACCAGAATGTCCTCCGAGAGCAACTTCTCCCAACCATCCAAAAGCAGTTTGGTGATCAACAATGCTTTTTCCAGCATGATTGAGCACCTTGCCATAAAGCAAAGGTGATAACTAAATGGCTCAGGGAACAAAAGAGATTTTGGGTCCATGGCCTGGAAACTCCCCAGATCTTAATCCCATTGAGAACTTGTGGTCAATCAAGACAAACAAAAACCTACACATTCTGACAAAATGCAAGCATTGATTGTGCAAGAATGGACTGCTGTCAGTCAGGATTTGGTCCAGAAGTTGATTGAGAGCATGCCAGGGAGAATTGCAGAGGTCCTGAAGAAGGGTCAACACTGCAAATATTGACTTGCTGCATTAACAATAAAGGCTTTTGTTACTCATATGAGTGCAATTATATTTCTGTATGCAATAAAAACATCTGACAAACCCACAACAACCAGAGGGCAGCAGATCATGTAAAAATATATTTGTCATTCTCAAAACTTTTGGCCATGACTTTACATTTGCAGATTTGAATAAAAATAAAAAAAAATTCTGCATTTGGATTTCAACTCTTCAATCAGGTGCTTGACTAAAATGTTCAGAGTTTCATCACTAACCTGAAGGTTTCAACTCTGAGCTCAGCTGCTCAGCCAACAAACTTGCTCCTTGGGCAGCATCACCCATGCGATCTATGCTCCAGCCTCGTAGGTGCCCCTTGTATGTCAGAGTCTGAACTACAGCTGAAATTAAGTCTTCTAAGAACTGAAGGAAAAGTGAGTTTTTAGTTAGCATGAACTCTTGACACTCTTGACTATTAACACTGAAACCTAAATATGTTTATTGTTTGTGTTTATTCCAGCCAGTAAACCATGCATTCAGAAGAGAACACCAGGCTAACTGCTCCATAAGATAAGCTAGAACGATGGGCACAATGGGCATTAGTCTGAAGTTATTTGCCAAGTGATTCTATCCTAGTCAACTCATCAGCCCTAAATCGCCCATCCAAGCTAAAGATAGCTTTGATCTGGTGAGTCGTACGTAGTCCACTCAACGTTGCTAGGACTATCTTTTGAATCAGTAGAAGATAATTACCGCTTTAATTTGATCAGTGGTAGCCATCATCTTTGTCCCGTATGACATCGCCATAACAAGCGGCGCCCGCTCCTCTGCTGTTCCTCGAAGAGTATCTGCCAGGAAGATGACTAACTGCTCTCGACACACCCCACCACCAGGTGGCAGTGGCACTCCAGGGTCAATACAACACAGTCCCTCAAAGACTCTTAAAATCATTGATTCTGGGACCATTTTACCCATCGTTACCTGTGTTATAAGACATGAGGGTCATTCCAGGATTTTGGTACATTTCCTGTCCCACCACTTCATTTTCAAATGTACATATCCAAAATATCTAAATGACTTTTTTTAAACAATGTACTTGTTATAAGACAAACTGTAAAATTTGGTGGAAAATAAGCGCCTTATATATTATTCAAAAGACCGAATACCTTTGGACCACCTCAAAAAATTGCAGTTTTCTCTTGTCCCACACATTGGGTGACCAACTCCTTTGCCAAATTTAACAATTAAGATAAGCTCTAAATAAATTACTTCCTCTTGTATATTGTTGAAATGCATCTCCTTTACTTATGAAAACAACTTCTTTGGTCTGCATTGTATTGCATGTCACAGTTTTTACACTATTAAGTTGTGTCCCACAACATGCACGCAGCCCTGTTACCATAAGGAATTTTATCTGGCAGAGAAAGGGTTAAAAATATTTGTGTACTGGCACAAAGGAATTTGCATCACAAGGACATTTCCTGCCCACATTGCAAGAAAAATGGTAAGTGCTCTAACAATTTTCAAGGTTTTTTTCCAAATATGTTTGTCCAAGTTGTGTCACAGTGAATGCAACACTGTTCCTCATATTGTAAGACTAATATTGAGTAGAGTCAAAATTTACTTTATATACTTATATAGCCTAACCATATTTGTCCTTGATCTTGTATATATAGCAAAATCTTACAGTGAGCTTCTGTTCCTGGGGTAGACCACAACTTAGCCTAAATTTTCAACCCTGTTAGTCGCAACCCTGTTACTGCATACCAATTTACATCTAATAAGGAAAAAACTGCTTCCATATCTGAGCTTGACGAATCAAACTTTTTGATAGTTTATAACCTGTAGCTAATAAATATATGATTTAAAATGATCAAATCAAAGATCAAATTTTCAGAAGTGACCACCCCTGAAATGTACAAAAATGCAATGACCCATGAATCGTTATTTGGCATTGATCATTTGTATTTCGATTGCTGTTTCTTTTAAGTGTTAATATATTACCGGTCACATTACATATCAATTTTCGTAGTATTCGACAGGGTTAATGCATGATAAATGCAAGATAGTCTGCCATCATATCGTGCAAGAACTCCAGATACATTGTAATTATTTTCAACCTTGAGCGTGTCTAT
Organism: Brachyhypopomus gauderio; assembly: GCF_052324685.1. Lineage (NCBI taxonomy): Eukaryota > Metazoa > Chordata > Actinopteri > Gymnotiformes > Hypopomidae > Brachyhypopomus > Brachyhypopomus gauderio. Next base: position 28,882,693 of record NC_135212.1, read on the forward strand.
GAGCAAAACCTTCCCTCCGAGTGCCTTTCCAGCATCTTGAAGTTTGTCAAAGACCTTCTCTATAACGGGTCGCTCATCTGGGGGAAAACGGTCCAGACGTTTCTGTGCTACAACACTGTCTGCGTTCCCCATTGTTCCGCAGGGAAACGCGAGAAATATGCACAGCTAATCTATTATTTCGTTAACTAGATAGTAAACACTGCATATAACAAGCAGTCAAACGTATTTGTCAATGTATATAAAGTCGCTCTGTAAGTCGCTCTGGATAAGAGCGTCTGCTAAATGCCATAAATGTAAATGTAAATATAAATGTCTTTAAGTCAAATAAATCTGTTTCATATCCTGTGATGTAAACACAAAGTCACTTCCGGATTCGTAAAACGCGTCACTGCTGAAAACCCAATAAGAACAGCGGCGATCTGTCGCGGAATGTGACGGTGCCCAATAAGAACAGAAGCGATCTGTCGCGCATTGTGACGGTAACCAACAAATTGCTTTGGTAATTATATGATTCGTCCGCTGAAGTGTTCGGACGTCATTTATTATCCTCAGATTCAGAATAAAAAATTATATAGTACCGCCACATAGTTATGACCTACCCTGGTATATTGTATTTACTATTTTGTATTTATATTGTATTTACTTGTGGCAGATATTGTGGGAGTATATGTTTAGTTATATGTTAGTGGGAGGTATATTGTATTTAGATAACACACCTAACACTAGTAGGCTATATTGAATTTACGTGTGGGAGGAATAAATATATTAAAGTTATAACTATATAACTATAAAGTTATAGTATTTTTTCACAAAACGGTTTTAACTGAATAAAGAAATATAAATATAAGGTTTAACGTATCTGTAGAAATACCGAAAGGTAGCGTCCTTACAGCAAGACATATTGTCTTTCTTTGGCCATATGTTTATGGGGATTCCAATTTGTAAATAAATCTTATCAATTATTCCTCCCCAACGTTCCTTCCCTAATGCAGTTCTGTGGCTCCACCAAAAGGGGGCAGGCTTATAAAGCAGTTCGACGGTTGCCCTGTCCTCATTATTCGTGCTCTTTACGGCGCCTTGAAACGGCAGACGATGAAAAAATGCCTTTTAAGGGCATGAGCTACAGTTGCGAGCTGGGCGTGATAGTTGCGAGCTGGGCGTGATAATTGGTTGCGAACAATACAATGGCTGTCTACTTTCAGCAAACGTGAGCCTTCTGTATCTTTTAACGATATACACCACTTAAAAATTAAGACAAATAACAAATAATATAGAATTAATGACAAATATTCAATTAACTCTATGCATATAATATAGATTCTTTTTAAAACCATGTCTTGAAAAGTAATGTGTTATACATAGCCTAGCTAACAGTCTAGAACTCACTGAAGCACAAGATTTACATGGAATTTAAACATCTTATTGTGTGTAGTCTTAATTACCTCTCTGTCCTGAGAGTTTCTATGAAGAGAGGATTCCCTGTTTGTCTGTAATATAACAGCAGATTAGTGGGGCATGTTCTGGTCTACACACCTGCTGACAGTGCACAACATACTGCTGCAGTCTGTGCAAAAGGTCCCTCCCAGCATCTATTATATTTGGTCTAGAAACCTTCTAGTAATTAGAAGTCAATTGCAATTATTCTGAGATCTGAAGGAGAGGTTGGCACATCATGTGTGTTCTCTGTCATGTACAGTGTCTCAGTCTCTCATGCCTGATAAAGCCACAACCTGTGCAGTACTGTACATGCCCACAGTGTTACATGCAAATAATGCACAGCAGGATGAGCCTCTGTTTCACTTTCACCCAACTGTACCTCCTTGCAAATGGTTTGAGGATGTCTGAACACTACTGTACTAATGGAATAGAGACCCTGGTACAGCAGAACATTCAATGAAAGTGAAACAAATTATGTGTGCTGTGCCCCCACAAGTCAAACTACTGAGCCTTGTGTTTCATTAACAATGCAGGGAAGAGAAAATGCTGCATTTGATGACAGGAATGATCAACCACACAACCCTAACCCTAACTACCCAGTGCACACGATTCAACATCAAAAGGTTGAGTTACACTGTGTATCACACCTTAAACATACTACAAACACACATAACACTTTCCCATAAACTCATATATACATGTGAACTTACATGCCCGTTAACGTCCCCAGTGTAACCCTCTAAACATTTCATATGCTCATTAGCTTATTCCTAGCTTCTTCTTAATTTAATCCTTTTAACCATGCTGCACTATGTATTGGTTTAAATCAAACCTTGAAAAAAACATACTGAGTAAGCCATCTGTTAGCTCATTGTAAAAGTAGGTTAGCACTAGGCAGTAAAATGGCTTGGTGAGATTTTATAGACTGACTCCAGATGACAGGCAGGTACACAAATAAAAAAATACACAATTTCAGGTCCACACAAATAAATCAGCACACAAACTCTGTTGATTTGATAGGGATCTCTGACTGAAGTCCCAGTCATTAGCCCCAGCAGCTCAGGGTGCATGCTGAGACATGTGAGTGTTCATTTTTCTTCAGTTCTTCTTCTCCTTTCCGTGCCTACCACCTTCTCTCCACAGCCCTATATGGTAAAAAAGGCCTTTAGCAATGCAAACATACAGGAAATAGTGAAGCACCCACTCTCACGCATTCATGTAGGACACACATATACATTTAAACAATATTGACAAAAGATGTGTAGATTGTGCAGACTGTTTATAGCTATATATAACTTTTAAAAACTCTTTACTCACATCTGTCTATATTTCTTAAAACGTTTTATGTCCTTATTGTTATCACAGACTCTATATACTTTAAATATCGCTGACATAGTTTATGGGGCTGGGGGGGAATATTTTATTTTATTCTTTTTCAATAATGTAAAATATTCCAGAGCTCTACCAAAGGTGTCCTATAAATCCAATGTATTGTTTGTTTATTTATTTATTTACTGTTTTTATTTTGCATACCTTGTGTGGTTGTAAGGCTTTTTACATTGTTTATGATTGTGTTAGGCAAATGACCACCAATATCTGCCAGTGCTCTGAGTATGTGTGCAACATAACTAAAGCATCTGTGTCTCACTCAGGATCTCACTGTTTCTCTAAATCAGGGTTAGAGTTAGGGTTACAATCTTAACCTGTGCGAGACATTTGCCTTGCAAACCTCCATGATGTAACATGATGTTTTTCTTAGCACACCTTATACTGGTGTAGCACTGAAGAGTAAAAGCCGAAATGGTAGGTGGTCCAATCACAGTAGATGATGTGTATTATGCAATACTGAGCTGCATACCTATGGTTACATGACTCATACTAAGCACTGCACAAGGGTCTATGGATTAAACACTAAACCAATACAATCAGTCAGACTGTGCTGAGGCAAACAGAATGAAAAGTCACTTGGCATTACCTGCACCTTCTTCAGACATACCCTGGAACCTTGTGTGTACTATGTGCTGGTTAAGGTCCCTTTCTGATAAATGTAATAAAATAATTCTGTATTATATTATAGTAAATTATGTGTATGTTGTAGTTGTAGTAAATCATGTTATTACATTATTTTAAGTCATAATACATATCTCTCATCAATCCCCACAAATCCCTGCAGGACCCTAAAGCTTGAATATTAGATTTGTTTGTGACCTTTCACTGTGGTGCATGTCTTATATCTTATTAGTGTAGCATGGCTGGAATAAATTAATGAACACCAGCTTCACAAAGCGCATTGATCCATACACATGAGTTACAGCTTAATGTAACGTAATAAAACTTTGGAGGACTGTGTGAATGGAGACTTAAACAGTGAACAGACAAATACCTCATGTACTAGACTGAATTTTACAAATAAATATTTCTTGGTCTCTCACCTTATTGTGATGTTTAACTTTGTATCTACAAGGTGTTCATGAGACCAAGGAAGGCTTCTGTTCTACTAGTTCCCTAAAGCTGGTCAGCATTTCTGCAACTCCAACACAATGTATTACTTGAATGAGGTTTATAATCAACGTCTCAATCAGGAAGTGCTGAACGTGCCCAAGGTATCTGTGGGCCACAGTGCAGGCTAGAAGACTGGAACAGACCTTAATTAACCCTAAACTAATCTAACCCTAACCCTAAGCTACCATTAATCTAGCCCTAACCCTAACCCTTAAACTAACCCTAACCGGCTGCTGCTCTTTGTTTCAGTGCCTTGTTAGTGACTACGTTTGTTATTCAAACACTTGTTTGTGCAGCCTGACCTGTGAACCTCCTGATTGGGAAGTTTTGTGGCCAGTTGAGCTGAACTATGAACTATGCCGCTACTGAGCTGACTTCAAGAGAAACCTTGAATCACGTGAGCCAGCATTAGAGATGAGGAACAAATACTATTACCAAAGCGGACAGACTAATCACATCCATTATTACTCAGGTGCTGATGGTTAAATTAATGCAGAGCAGGTGTGATTAGTAGCATTCGGTAGGATAATGATGATGGTTGGCTACTGCTACCTGGTTAGTTCCATTTATGGGAATGAGCACTGCATGGGACAGACAGCTCGGCCTGCCGTCCCCCTGTGAGGAAGAGTCCCTGACAGCAGCAGGTTGGCGACGGCGAGGTGGCACGCCACAGCGAGCCTAGTTATCCGCTCACAAAGGCAGCGCTGGCTCGATGGAGGAACCCTTTCACACTGGAATTCTCTCCTCCATTCACTGGGCCTAAAAAACAAAGCCCCCAACCCCACCCTCCCCACTCCCCCCACCCTTCCTGGCACCATTCTCACCCCTCCACCCTCCCCACTGCCCCCACACTCCATAGCACCATTCTCACCCCTCCACCCTCCCCACTCCCCCCACACTCCATAGCACCATTCTCACCCCTCCACCCTCCCCACTCCCCCCACACTCCATAGCACCATTCTCACCCCTCCACCCTCCCCACTGCCCCCACACTCCATAGCACCATTCTCACCCCTCCACCCTCCCCACTCCCCCCACACTCCATAGCACCATTCTCACCCCTCCACTCTCCCCACTCCCCCCACACTCCATAGCACCATTCTCACCCCTCCACCCTCCCCACTCCCCCCACACTCCATAGCACCATTCTCACCCCTCCACTCTCCCCACTCCCCCCACCGGGCAGCCCCTTCAGCTCCATCTACAGGACCCTTTGATAGCCCTGACTATCCTGAGCCTGCACAGACATGCTTTGAGCAGCCTGCTGTAGGCGTTAGTACATGTAAATGCATGTGTTTGGAGTCATGCAAATTCCCCCTGGATGTCAAGGGTTAAGAATTGCAAAGCTGCACAAGTAACAATAACAAGTGCCCATTGGCAGAGCTCAGTGTGGGATGGTCAGACTAGCAAAGACTTTGTGTTGATATGCAAGAGGACTGGGCTCGTTCTTATCATTCCCCACCAAATACATCTCAACACGAACGCTAATTTAAATAAATTACAAAGAAATGTGCACATTAGACTGAAAGAACTTCTCCGCATTTAGTCAGTATGTGTGCAATGATGCAATTAGTAGGATAACAGACAAATGTATCTTCACTCCATTATACACACATATATACACACACAAGAGCAGCACATGACTGCAGCAATGTGTGTGGGGTGTGAAATATTCGTGATCTAGGAGGCTTCTGGAATGCAGGAAGGATCTGAGCAGAACAGCTAGCAGGGATTTCCTTATGGATCTGTCAGAAAAACACTAAGCAAGCCTTTGCAATGAATTTTCTTTATCTCATGGACACACACACGCCCGCACATACACGCACACATGCGCACACACACACACACACACACATGCATACACGCACGCATGCACATACACGCACGCACACACACACACATACACGCACACACGCAGACACAAGCACACACGCACATATACACACACACACACACACACATACATGCATGCACCCGCACACACACACACACACACACATATACACACACACATGCATGCACGCACACACATACACGCACACACACACAAGCACACACATACACACACGCACGCACACACACACACAGACACATATACAGGCACGCACACACACACACACGCACACATACACACATGCACACACACACACACACACACCCAAAGTTTTAGGGAAGGAGGGAAGCAAACAACAGCTCTTGGTATGAAGGGTAAAGCTGTCTAGACATGTAACTAGAATCAGTGCAACAAGCCCAGAGATCAGACACAGTCCGGCTGTGTGTTGCCCAGAGATCAGACACAGTCTGGCTGTGTGTTGACCAGAATTAGTGCACAGCAACACTGACATGAGACTTATCAAGGCCCCAAAGTCATTAATCTAATTGATACAGTCCCAGCGGGCACTCAGCAACACCTGTCCCACCCTTAAACTCAATCCCATACCAGCTTATACACTCTCACACACACACAACTATATCATAATATGATACCCAATTGTGTTTTTGGTTGGTTACCAAATTGTTAGAATGTAGACATGTTTTGCAGTTCCCTACATGCAAATGTTACAATTTGGTCAGGTGCCTTTTTGTGTCCCAGAGCTTTATGGTTCTACTAAAGCTTTTTGTGATGGATGTTTTGCTCTGTGCTCCAGCACTGGTTAAGATCCATAAACCTCTGAACAATCCTCAAACATTTAACAGTGTATGATGCTGTGTGTGTGTGCAGGTGTGTGCATATAGGTGTCATAAAAGCAGACTAAAAGAGGCTTACAGATTATAGATTAAGTAATTAAGCAGCCAAGTTCACATCCGCTAGACAAAACAGGGCACTGGGAGAGCAGAACGGAGGTGTGGGGGAGGAAAGGGAGAGAAATGACAGAGCTATGGGCAGAAGGCTAGCAGGACAGGGGGTTAGTGGACAGAGGGGTATGGGAAAAGGGGCTCTTTATTGACAGACTTTGAAACACAGCGGCTTGGCTTTAGGTTGTGATTGGATGTCATTTGGATAGCAAAGGTGGCCATGACAACCCATGGGACTCCCTCATGTCCCCCAGGGTGGCTAGCAGTAGTAAGATGTTGTATTGTGATAAGCAGCTTTCATTACCTAAGCCAGACACGACCTCACACGGTCAAATCCCGCCTGGGCTGCCCAGTGCAAAGATTCATTACTCATGCCAGTACTACACATGTGCAGATTCACTCAAAAACCACAGACACGATGTACAAGAACACATTTTTATTCTGAAATTATTCAATTGATTTGTACTCATGTTTTTTTCTTTTCGTTTGTATTCATGGTTCTTTGATGCCATTCATTTCCAAGGAAAAATGACATTTCAAAAGTAAACAAAAATAGCTGTAAAAACATTCTTGGGTTTTCAATTCAAATGACTAAAAGGAAGGTTACACCAGAGAAATGGAGACTCCACAGCTGGGGTGAGGGACACGATACAGACTGCCCAAAATCCCACCCCACGCTTGGAGTCCAGTGAGTCACAGTGCAGTATCTGCAAACACACACACACACACACACACATCCAGTGACGCCCCTCTCTCCATGGGAGACAAAGGCCGTAAACAGTGGTCTCCGCTGAGGAAGTAGTCAGGGCAACAGAGACAGGAAAAAAAAGTGGAAGAGAATTAAACTCAACTGATGTGACATGAGCAGTCTGATCAAAAGCCTGGAGGCCTCTTCACATCAAACTCTAATGGCTCCAGTTACAGTTAGCATACGAAACAAAGACAGCCTTGCAGAAAATGAGGTCCGTGATCAGAGCTCAGTTGACACGAGTGTGAGATGATGCACCGTACAGCAGATAAATCAACCACGACCTCGCTGGAGGCAGGGCTATGGAGTGCTTGCTTGTGTGTTTTGATGTGCATGAATGCACATGTGTGTTTGTGTACGTGTGTTTGAGGAGGTGTCTGAAATGATGTCTTCCCCTTCCTTTTCAACCAGTGTCATTGCCTGCCCCCTCCCCCCCCCAAATTACTCTCCATGTGCCCTGCTATGCTTTACTCCGCCTGGGCATCGTAGTTGGCACCTCCAGCCTTCTTCAGCTCTTTACGAATGTGGTCTTCATCCAGCTCCTTAATATCGCTGACCGTAAACTCTTTGGCAAAGTTCTGCAATGACAAGGAAGAGTCCGATTACAACCTTGCTGTCATATAAGAACCCCTTTAAACTGCACATTTGCAAAATGGGAGAACAGGGCAAGGGACCTGAACCGTGTATGGGTTTATCCTGAAGCAATGCATGTTTGTATAGCCTGAGCTAAAGCAGGAAGCATTTGGAGTACCTGCAGATCAGTTTACAGCAGGAGAAACGTTGTGCAATAAACCCAAACTTGACTTACAGCAGGGCTGGACACCCACCTGAATGACGTCCTTCACCAGCGTTTTATCCGTGCTGATCTTCGCCCTCTGCAGGCCACTTATGTTTTCTCCGATCCAGGTGATGAGGGTGAACTTGGCCCGCTTGCTCATGGCATCGCCCGTCTGGATCCTCACAAAACCAAACAGACGTACGTCATCTGCAAGACAAGTGGGCAGCAAATGGAGCTTGAGGAAGACAGCTTGCGGCGGGACATGAATGACGTCTCCATTCGGATATCTGCTGTCTACTGGACATCCAGATTATATTGGTGGGTGTGCATTAATGGTCCTGAGAAACAAAGTTCCACATGGAACGGATGGAGTTGCTTATAATATATCTTGTGTAAATGGAGGAGGGGTCAATGCCGTTCAGAAGGGTAATGAGCATGATGAACTCAGGATGGCTGCTGGCTCGTAAAAATGGCAAATCATGTGCACCAAACTCAAGCAGGGAGCACCGAGGTGTTCCAGTCAGTAAACTGCATTAAACGAAAAAAAAGAGTGCAAGAATTTCTATGACTACTCTTCTCTCTCTACCTCTGCTCCCCCTGTTCTCTCACTTACACACATGAAACATTGGCCATCAGCCTTCTAAACTTGTACTGCATTGCAGGGGCTTTGAGGTGAAATCTCTTAGTCCTTCTGGGGGAATCCAAACCAGCCAGTTTCCCACACTACCCTAAAGCTCAATATTTATCTTGCTCTGCAGGCTCACTGAAGACATTAAAAGCACATTTTAATTATATACAGATCATTGTAACAGCAAATTTATACTGTGACAATATCCACAAAGATTACTGGCAAATTATACAATACTTATTACTAGTAGTACATGAATAACGTGGAACAGTTGTGAAGAAAACGTGTTTGGGTCACATCAACTCATGACAACGTCTTGTTCTGTGCTGACCTCTGCCTTCCAATACCCACCATAGTTTATAAGTAATTGGCTTCATCCCGTTGTTGGTGTGGCACCCTGGCACCACTTCGCTTTGCAGTGTGTCTGACATGAAACTGATTCATTACCCGAGTTCCATGTTAACAAGCCTCACAGATGACAAGATCACTGGATGATCAAGAACCTCACAATTTAACTCAGAAAATATAAAGATGACCACCACAGCAGAGCTGCTGTAATTAAGAAATGAACAATGACATTTTGTTGTGTAAGCATTATTTGAAAAGGTTCCTGTTCCTCTACCCAGCTTTCTTCTGTTTCTGTTTCTACTGAAGAGCAGCCACGAAGAGCGCTGACACAGAGTCTGGCTTTACATCAACAGTGCAGGGGTGATGATGCAGTAAAAACGTAACAGAGAGTTCACCTCTTCCTGTGAAGCTCGGCTGCTACGAAGAGATACAGGTTGGTAAGTCTTAGGCGCTACAACCTCAAATACAGTGAGTGGAAATGCTTCGTTTAGCCAAGGCTTCAACAGACAACAGAAAGAGCAAATGTTCCACACACTTGGGACATCTCATGGTATCGTGCCCCCTTTGACTGCAGATTTACATGATCAGATTCAAAAATCTTTCTGGTAAAAGGTTTGAAAGGCTTCCACCTGAGCAGTTAATCAATATCAATCAATTAGTTGTGTATAAACAGGTTGTGTGTTAAACGTTCATCTATTTCAGTTTTAAACAATGTTTAAAAAGTTCATTGTTATCAGCCTAACAGACCAGTTAGGTCTCCAAGCATGGGGTTTGGTGGCCCTGAACACCGGAGCGTCACGGTGTTCTTGCAGGTGAACTTCATTGCACCACTAGAGATGTGCCACGCCCAAATCCACATCCACTTGATAATAGGGAACAATGACATCATTCTCTCTCGCTGCAGGCTACCCATAGTCTTCCATTATGAACTCAACCAATCAGAGTAAACATAGCCCACATTTCAGCTAAAGATGCACTCAGATTACCTTGTGCAAGCTTGGCAGGTGCAAATGATAAACCTTGTTAATGACGTCATTTAACTACTGTTTGGGTCAGCTGATTTACTGCAACAATTCGTTCTAGATCATGAAACCATATAAGGAAGCCCACGTCTTCTTTGGAAATAGATATACTTCCGTATGGTTTGCAGTTATCAAGTGTTAAAGTAATAGGCCTAGTCATTTGAATAGCGTCCAGGAAGTCACAGGTAGTTAATAAAATTATCACAAAATAAGGTGATTTAGGCAGATTAACGTTTACGCGACTTGATTTTGAAATCAATGACTTGGCTAACTTACTAGAGAAAGCCAAACAAAGCAAGCTATACTTTATTGATACAGTCTGCTAATTTTATACCAGGTTTGCCGTTATTACCCGATTCACCTGTTAGTAAAAGGTCAAAAATCCTATTTGGAAATTATAATAATATCCATATTTCAACATGGGTTTACCTGTGCACTGGCTTTTGAACTCCTCATAATCGGTTCCATGTCCTGCTGGAACAATCGTAGAGTCGACATACACAAACGTTGCCCTTTGAACAGCGGATTAGACATGTTAATACACACATCTGGTTACAACATCTGTAACTATCAAGCAGCTGCCGTTTTACTGTTTTATCTACAACCAAGAGCACAGAACGTGTCACGGAAGCTCCCTAAAACAGTTACGAAATTAAAGCTTCCAAAACTGACAGATCAAGTGACATTTAAGTTTCGGGTCAAATGTTAACTTTAATTGCAATTTGTTAAACTGCTTTCAGTCACACTGAGTAACTGTGGGCTGAGATCCGTAGCCGAACGTCTCGACATTCTGATCAATAAATGCCACTATAGCGCTCACTCACCAACATATGTCTGTGTTATCGTCTCGGACGAGGTTGTATGCTTCTCTGCAAGCCTCTTTGTCGATTCGTGTTGCCATTTTGACACGAGCCAAGGGACGGATAAATTATACAGAGGATGAATAAAACGCGTGCAAGACAAAAGAATTCTCTAACGTACAGGGGGGTTACAACCCTGAAGGATCCAGGCGAGAGTGCGCGGCTGCTACAGACGGGAAACGAAGGCGGTGTTGCGCTATCGGGAGAGGTGCCCGCAGTAGTGAGAGGTGTCTCAGCTGGGCGCTACGGGAAACAGACTACTTTGACTGCAAGATTCATTTCCTACTGCCAGTATATGGGCGTTGGTGAAATTTGTCAATCATGCTGTTCAAATGAATCTGGGTGCTCTCTCGCAGGGCTCACCTCCTCCTAATGGCCAAGTAAGGGATTCGGCTAAATTAAATCCACCCAATTCTATTGTGTCAACTATGCGAGATATTCTGCCATCTTGTGGATAATGGCGCGTTTCGTCTATGTGCCTGAGAACAATGCTGAGTTAGTCTTTTAATTTTTACAATTTTTTATTTTTTATTAAAACGTGAATAGTAAGTCATAACATAACACTTAGGCTGTATAAAAATGCTCCAAAGATGGGGAATGCAAGAAGACGATTTGCAAATAAAATGATATACCGTTGGATGTATAGTTATATTCATATGCATTAAAATTTCTCTCTCTCTCTCTCTCTCTCTCTCTCTCTCTCTCTCTCTCTCTCTCTCTCTCTCTCTCTCTCTCTCTGACACACTCAGACATATATTTGAAGCTGCAGAAGGCTGTGCTGTGACTGCAACTGTCATAATGCAGTAGCCTACTGCTGTGGGTTTTCTTTACACTTAACAGATCATCAGGATTATTTAACCTCCCTCCCCCCAGACAAAGCAACAAAAAACAAAACAAACAAACATTTTGGTTCGTTTATTTTATCCATACTTGGTAATGTTGCTAAAATAGACACAACATTTGCAGTGTGCCATAGTGTTTTTTTTTTTTTTTTACCATATTCACTTCATTGAACAATCAAAATCATGTCAAATCTGAATCTCAATTACACAATTGTGCCACTGAGGCCACAACTGATTGGAATGCTGTTTAGCTACCATCATGCATACACAGAGAGGTAAAAAGAGGGAATTCAGTATCTGCCTTTTCCTTACCAGTCGTTTTGTATAAATATGGAATACCGCTCATGTTTTCCACTGACCATGTGTTTCGACCCCATCCCTCACCCTGATTGCAAAGCAATTGTGCTGTGATGTGTTTGGAATCATCAGTAGAAGATTGAATTACTAAAGATTTGGTACATTTTGCCCAAAGTCATATAAATCAAGTTTCATATTAATGAGTTTAATCATGATTTGAACAACTGTCGATATAATTTATTGGTCATTTGTATAACAAATACGCCTAGGGTGAATTTACTTTCCAAGCCATATATTGATTTCACTTTTATTTTGAAAATAGGCCATCCTTCAGGCCACTTATCGTGGTGAACTTCACGTTTACTTTACTCTCGGTATTATTAATACCGTAATAATTATAAGGAGTTATAACACACATTTCCACGGGAACAGTATGGCAGAATGGTACCGTGATTACTTTTCCTGTCAGATTTTACTGTCGTGAATGCGGTACAAAAAAAATCATCAGGTCTCTTGTGTCAACTTGAGCTAAGTTAGCTTAGCTACCGTGAACACTACAGGCTATCTGAGCACACACAGGACTCGCGTCGTTTGTTTACGGTTGTTTAGCTTTGCTGTTTGATTTACGCCTTTGTGGGATTCAACTATTTACGATTTCCATTTTGACTGTTTCCAGGCTTTCTTTACTCCTCTAGCTAGTTCAGTGCTGATGCTGACAATTGAAAGCATGCTAAGTAGCTAGCATATCTCGCTAGCTAGGCTAAACAGGTGACTAGCTCTTAAGTTGCAGTATTGGTAGTCCGCATATGTGAGGACCATCTTGAGGATTAAGGAGGTGCTTGTATGTGTATATGTCGTCATTGCGTTTCAAACTGTTTTCTCCTCATTGTGTAGATTGTATTGGAGGGAGATGACACCATGGACGGTGGTAAGCAGATCCGCCTTTCACGCCCACACCGTCTCAGCGAGTCTTCTAAGGCAAGCATTTCTCCCCATGGAGACCATGTCCAAAAGCCTGATATGTCATGTAACAGTTTTGTGCTGTCCGAAATGTACGCATCACCAGTATCACTTCTTTGCTTGTGACAGGTATATCGATGGGCAGACCAAGCGAGCTACCTTCTGCAGGGTTTGAACGGACAGAGAGAGTGTGGTCAGCTGTGTGATGTGGTGTTGGTGGCAGGTGAGCAGCGTGTGCTCGCCCACCGTGCCCTGCTAGCCGTCTCCAGCCCTTATTTCCAGGCCATGTTTACGTTGGGCATGCGGGAGGAGCGCCAGGCTGAGGTGGAGTTGGTGGGTGCCTCCTACGTGGGCGTGAAAGCAGTTGTGGATTTCCTGTATAGTGGCGAGTTGCCTCTGGATGGTGGAAACATCGACTCCGTGCTGGAGACCGCTCATCTGTTGCAGGTGTGGCGGGCTGTGGATTTCTGCTGCCAGTACATGGAGAAGGAGGTGAATGAGGAGAACTACCTGTATCTGCAGGAGCTGGCCCTGCTTTACAGCCTGGATAGGCTGGATGCCTTCATAGACTGCTTTATACTGGAGCGGTTCGCCACGCTCTCGTTCACGCCCGAGTTTCTAAGGGCCACGCGTTTGTCTAAGCTGTGCTCTTATCTGTCAAGTGAGCACGTGCAGCACGAGAGCGAGCAGACGCTGCTGCAGGCGGCTCTTCGGTGGCTGAGCCAGACGCCCGAGCGCCCCGCGTTTGCACACCAGCTCCTCTCCAACGTCCGCTTCGCCCTGATCCCGCCGGAGGACCTTGTGGAGCGCGTCCTGCCGGCGGTGCGGGCTCTGCCGCTGCCCGACTGCGGCTGCGAGGCCCTCGTGGAGGAGGCGCTGGGCTACCATGCCCGCGTCAGCGCCCAGCCCGTGATGCAGACTGTCCTCTCGGGCCTGAGAGGAGGGGTGGAGCGCCTCCTGCTGGTCGGAGGCGAGGTGTATGAGCGCGGGGAGGAGCTGAGCACCGAGGTGTGCTGGCTGGATGCAGAGGCGGGTGCCTGGTTGGTGGAGACCCAACTGCCGGCTCAGAGGAGCCACCACTGCGTGACTGTGCTGGGTGGGTTCATCTTCATCGCTGGGGGAAGCTCTTCACGGGACAATGGGGGAGGAGCTGCAAGTAACCTACTCTACAGATACGACCCACGGAACAACACCTGGGTCAAGGTAATCAGTTCCTGACAGTTTTGCAGGACATTGCCTATTGTCAGATTTAAAATCAAGGTAGGCCTTGACACTATCAAGAAGGATTTAAGATTTTGCTGTTAAATATTGTGATGTCTAATATTTGTAGTACATTCCTTCATTTTTTTTTAAGTCCTGTAAGTTCTTGTGCTATAGGGAGCTCCTATGAACCAGCGGCGTGTGGATTTCTATCTGGGCACCCTGGGGCAGCGTCTGATTGCAGTGGGGGGCCGTAATGACAGTGGGGCTCTGTCGTCTGTAGAAGTCTACCACCCCGCGGAGGATTACTGGACCTATGTAGCAGGACTGCCCAGGTTATCACATGTTATAATCATTTGCAAAGGCTCAGTTTAAGTAATAAAATCACCTAATCATAATTGCTGTTATTAATAACGTTTAATTATTAACATTAATGTCTGTGATTCCTTTGCAACTATCACAATTATATTTCATTTTGTTTGTTGTCTGTAGATTCACATATGGCCATGCAGGTACCATGCACAAAGATGTAGTGTATATTTCAGGAGGCCACGACTATCAGATTGGCCCTTACCGGCGTGACATGCTGAGTTACGATCCCGGGGCTAGTGACTCGTGGACAGAGAGGCAGGCCATGACACTGGCTCGCGGATGGCACTGCATGGCCTCACTGCAGGACAAGATCTACGCCATCGGGGGCAGCGACGACCACGAGGACAGCATGGAGCGCTTTGACGTGCTGGAGGTGGAGGCCTTTGACCCGCTGACGGAGCAGTGGAGCAGAGTGGCGCCGCTGCGCATCCCCAACAGCGAGGCGGCCGTGGCGGTGTGTGACGGGAAGATCTACGTGATGGGAGGCTACACCTGGGAGCACATGGACTTCTCGGAGGACACTCAGGTGTTCGTTCCAGAGAAAGGCCAGTGGGTGATTGGGCCTTGCCTGCCTAGGTACATTGCAGGGGCTTCAGCGTGTGTGTGCACTGTCCGACCTCAGATGTCCTGCAGCCCGGAGCAGGACAGGACAGGACAGAAGGGGAGTGGCAAGCAGAATGCCAGTCAAGGACAGGACAGATGGCAATAGGACGACAGGGGTGTTATTTTTTTTTAAGCGCCCTAAGGGTGGGTGTGTTTATCTTTAAGTGCCCCAGGAGTAGGCGTGTTTACCTACACCACATGCGGATGGCAGCATGAGCTAACCAGTGTGAATCGCTGGCAGATGGAATGGCGCAGACAGCTGTTTTTTTAAAGGGAATCTGCTGGTTGCCATAATACAGGTCATGTCAATATACAAACATGTCAAAGGTGCCTTTCCAGTCCTTTAAGAGTACAGTGGACAATCCTATCTGTAGGATTAATGTTTTGTTACACCACTCGAGTTCCTAGTGAATTTTTCATAACACAGATCTACAAATATGTGTAATGCTTGCTTGTGCATTTAGCTTTTTAGACAACTTCTTATTTATGTGGACTAACATGGACAGTCCATTTCAGTATTGTATTAAACAATGCAACAGACTGTTGTTAAAAAGACTTCATTTACTCAGAATTCTGAGAGCCTCAGACTTTCAGTCACTAATGCTAGTTCAGCACTAATGCTAATGCTGGGTAACTGGGTAAGCAGCATCTTCTGAGCCGGTTAATCCCACTTATTTGCAGATCGTTCGTTTGATTGAAGCAGCAGCATTTGTTCCCTTGCTGCCTCTCAGCCACCCAGCAGCCTTCACTTAAAGGGGTAGAAAGGATGAGACTTCACCCTGGGGAACAGAACAGCACCATTAATGGCTAAATAAACATAAATAAACATGCTTTTCTCTCCGGGTCCACACTGTGGCTTAACGGCTTTAACGGCTGTGTGTGTGTAAAGTGTGCTACAATGGTGGTGTCTCTCTGGTCTATGACGCAGGTGTGTGAAGTGTGCTATGATGATGGTGTCTAACTGGTCTATGACGCAGTTGTGTGAAGTGTGTTATGATGATGGTGTTTTACTGGTCTATGACGCAGGTGTGTGAAGTGTGCTATGATGATGGTGTCTCACTGGTCTGTGACGCATGTGTGTGAAGTGTGCTATGATGATGGTGTCTCACTGGTCTATGACGCAGGTGTGTGAAGTGTGCTATGATGATGATGTTTTACTGGTCTATGACAGGTGTGTGAAGTGTGCTATGATGATGATGTTTTACTGGTCTATGACAGGTGTGTGAAGTGTGCTATGATGATGATGTTTTACTGCTCTATGACGCACGTGTGTGAAGTGTGCTATGATGATGGTGTCTAACTGGTCTATGATGCAGGTGTGTGAAGTGTGCTGTGATGGTGTCTCACTGGTCTATGACGCAGGTGTGTGAAGTGTGCTACAATGGTGGTGTCTCACTGGTCTATGACACAGGTGTGTGAAGTGTGCTGTGATGATGGTGTCTCACTCGTCTATGACGCAGGCCTTCCAGCCACGGTCGAGTGACCACAGCGCTTTCATGTCCTCCTCATCCAGGGCGAAGTCAAAGATCTGCATTCATAGCATACATTACTCTGGACTAAAATGCACGAGCTTAGCAATACTCTTATTATGAAGGTACAGTGTTGTTAGCAAGGTACTTTCTACAGTACCTTGCTAACAACTGTTCAGTTATTTTTAGTTTTCATTACAGTTTTTTCATTTTCTTTGTGCAAATAAAACGGCGAGTGTTGTGTTCTCAGAGGGATGAGTTACCTTGGTGTTTTCCAGAATGTGATTGGGTTTAACACTTTTGGGAATCACTGCAATATCCTGTTCAATGTGATACCTCAGTAAAACCTGGAAAACACCCAAGGTATTTAGTTATTTGTACACTGGGATGCTTGCAGACATTCATCGACACCACCACATATACTCTGTATTTGTGGAAGAGGCCGTATGACTTGAATTGAATTGAATCAACTTTATTTATCCCCAAGGGGGGCAATTAATATTGGGCACAACATCACTTAAATATAGATTCATAAAAACATTTATCTTCTTTTCAGCTTTAGTAGTACTTTAGCCTGTTTGTATCCTTGATTCTACATAATTTAAGCTAGTAAATGAAAACACTCCAAAACACTTCTGTTAGACTTTCTGGTGAAGAGGCAAGGCTCTCCTGAATACTGTACATGTAAGTATTTGACCTGTGCAGGAGTTCGGCTGTGTTTGGCAGCAATCTCCCCAACCACAGGATCCACCAGCAGCATTTCAGGGTCTGTGTCTCCTGTGCGACTGAAGGATCAGTGTGTAGAGGTGATTGTACATAAAGGTTATTAATGCAGCTTTGCTCTTTGATTAAGGACATGGAGTCACCGCTGTCATCATAGGCTTTATGATCAAAGACAGATTCATATCAAATAGCTGAAACAGACAAACTCACAGCTCTTGGGGTCTTCCTGGCGAGCCAAAGGGACTGTATGCAGTGAGGGCGATGTTCTTTGACTTACAGTACTTAATCAGGTCAGACTGCACCAGGTAAGGATGTAGTTCTACCTGCAGATGAAAAAACCAAAAAGTTAGCACTTGGGATGGTCATTATGTATGCAGTGTATGCAAAGATTACACCTATTATGGGATGGATCATACCAGTAGTTTTAGTAACAGGAAAACTGGACCCATATGTCAGCCGTAAGAGTTCTCTAAAATGTTTTAGCACCTGATTTACGGCTGGTGGGATCTTTGCCACAGACAGCAGTCTCTCCAGCTGTGTGACTGAGAAGTTGGACACACCGATACTCTTCACTTTTCCAGATGCCTTCAGAACCTCCATCCCCTGAAGTGCACATGCACGGTCATTCTTAATGACTTGGAAGACATTTGTTTACTGGTCACTGGTGTATCCACTTACCCTCCACACATTCTCTTACCCTCCACACATCCATTTACCCTCCACACATTCTCTTACCCTCCACACATCCACATAGTCGATGTCTGATGTGAGAACCTTTCCATCCTTCATCGGAAAAAGCTCATTACCAACTTTCTATGGGGGGGACAGAGCCATTGGTAAGCATTAATACATTTATTCTATATTGTTCGTTTCCTGATATAATTTCGGTTTATGTATGTGAAAGTCAGTAGTTAAGCTACAGAAGGGCCACCCACTTGGTGGCAACCAATCAGGAAGCTTAATTTGTATTAACGACTAACTTTAATATAACGTTACTGTGGTGTTGCTACAGATTGTTGGTAGTTTTTTAACTTCTTTAAATCATTTGAACTGGAAATTGGTTTCTTGACTTTTATTTTCCATCTATTTCTCCCATTCACCTTGATGTACAAACATGAGGTTCTAAGCTTTGAACAGGGTGATTCTTGAACTCAGGTGATTGCATGCAGTGCTATTGTGCAACCTGGAGTCCCACGGGAAAGTGCACCAGGTACAGGTCCAGGTAGTCCAGCTGCAGATCACTGAGGGATGTATTCAGACACACAGGGATGTCCTCAGGGGCGTGATGAGTGCCCCACAGCTGCATCAAACAAAAAAAAAAGATTCCTTATTAGCCTGCTGACATGTCACAGCTGTTGCCAGGGATAAACCAACAATAATGGCACAGTAACTACACTCAGGCTGCTAAAGTAGTCTTGGTCGACTGGCTCAGATGTAGTACTAATAATTTTTCTAAGGTTTTTCAAACGTTAGGGTGCTTTATCGAGCCTTGAGCCTCGAAAAAGCTATCGTAGGTGGATTATAGCGATCACAGGGAGGCTGCCTCACCTTACTCACGATGAACATGTCCTCACCTTACTCACGATGAACATGTCCTCACTTTACTCACGATGAACATGTCCTCACCTTACTCACGATGAACATGTCCTCACCTTACTCACGATGAACATGTCCTCACCTTACTCACGATGAACATGACCTCACCTTACTCACGATGAACATGACCTCACCTTACTCACGATGAACATGTCCTGGCGGCGAATAACGCCCTGCTGGATCTTTGAGCGCAGAGCCCAGCCGAGCTCCTGCTCATTCTGATAGCTATAAGCCGTATCCAGGAGACGGTAGCCAGCCGCTATGGCCGTCTCTGCTGCCCCTTGACACAGATCAGAACTTGTATTCTGATCACCATGCAATAAAACAGTAAAACAACCTTAGTTTCACTCTGCATGCTAAGAAATGGAGAGGATCCAGTTTATGTTTGATTTGAGTAGAGGGTCGCTTGCATTGTTACTAATACATTTTCTGCTCAAATTTTGACTGACTAGAACACATCTGAATGTTTTCTTTGTACATGATGCTGTGCGAATGGGCCCCTTCATAATTACATTAAATGCAAAAACCCCCCTTATGTAATAATTAAATCACAAGTCTTCTACATAAAAAAAACTTCAGTTGTCATCTTTTGTTGCATAGTCCAGAAGTCCAGTATGCAAATCCTACAGGTCAGTCTATAATCCACTAATGTATCCTACAAAGGTTTAGTCTGTATTCTAGTTTATATATAGTCTATATTCTGTCAGCATTCCTTCTTAGGCCACTGAGGGATACAGATCTTACACACACCTAAATAAAAACAAAATTTAACTTTGTCCATATATACTTCTGCCACAGCTTTCCTGCAACCTCAGACTTTACTAAGGAGTTGCTTGCTGGGTGGGTAAAGTCCTTCTTGTTGGATTTTAAATTCTTTAAGCCAGAGACATTTGCTTAAGTGCAAACTCAAACTCCCAAGTTTGATGGACTTCTATGAGCCATTGACCCTGTTGTAAAAGTAAGCAAAGTAAGTACACTACCGTCCAAAAGTTTGGGGTCACCTAGACAATTTTGTGTTTTCCCTGAAATCTCATACTTTTATTTATCAAATGAGTTGCAAAATGAATAGAAATATAGTCCAGACATTGACAAGGTAGAAATAATGTTTTTTTTTATTTGAAATAATTTTCTACATTAAACTTTGCTTTCGTCAAAGAATGCTCCCTTAGCAGCAATTACAGCATTGCAGACCTTTGGCATTCTAGCTGTTAATTTGCTGAGGTAATCTGGAGAAATTTCACCCCATGCTTCCAGAAGCCGCTCCCACAAGTTTGATTGGGTTAATGGGCACTTTTTTTGTACCATACGGTCAAGCTGCTCCCACAACAGCTCAATGGGTTTGAGATCTGGTGACTGCGCTGGCCACTCCATTACCGATAAAACACCAGCTGCCTGCTGCTTCTCTAAATAGTTTGTGCATAATTTGGAGGTGTGCTTTGGGTCATTGTCCTGTTGCAGGATGAAATTGGCTCCAATCAAGCGCTGTCCACAGGGTATGGCATGGTGTTGCAAAATGGAGTGATAGCCTTCCTTATTCAAAATCCCTTTTACCTTGTTCAAATCTCCCACTTTACCAGCACCAAAGCAACCCCAGACCATCACATTACCTCCACCATGTTTGACAGATGGTGTCAGGCACTCTTCGAGCATCTTTTCAGTTGTTCTGCGTCTCACAAATGTTCGTCTGTGTGATCCAAACACCTCAAACTTTGATTCATTTGTCCATAACACTTTTTTCCAATCTTCCTCTCTCCAATGTCTGTGTTCTTTTGCCCATATTAATCATTTTCTTTTATTAGCCAGATATGGCTTTTTCTTTGTCACTCTGCCCTGAAGGCCAGCATCCCGGAGTCGCCTCTTCACTGTAGACGTTGACACTGGCGTTTTGCGGGTACTATTTAATGAAGCTGCCAGTTGAGGACCTGTGAGGCGTCGATTTCTCAAACTGGAGACTCTAATGTACTTGTCTTCTTGCTCAGTTGTGCAGCAGGGCCTTCCACTTCTCCTTCTACTCTGGTTAGAGCCTGTCTGTGCTCTCCTCTGAAGGGAGTAGTACACACCATTGTAGGAAATCTTCAGTTTCTTGGCAATGTCTCGCATAGAATAGACTTCATTTCTCAGAACAAGAATAAACTGTCGAGTTTCAATTGAAAGTTGTTTTTTTTTTCTGGCCATTTTGTGAGTTTAATCAAACCAACAATTGTAATGCTCCAGATTCTCAACTAGCTCAAAGGAAGGTCAGTTTTATAGCTTCTCTAATCAGCAAAACTGTTATCAGCTGTGCTAACCTACTTGCACAAGGGTTTTCAAGGGTTTTCTAAATATCCAATAGCCTCCTTACAGAGTTAGCAAACACAATGTACCATTAGAACACTGGAGTGATGGTTGTTGGAAATGGGTCTCCATACATCTATGTAGATATTGCATTAAAAACCAGATGTTTACAGCTAGAATAGTCATTTACCACATTAATAATGTATAGAGTGTATTTTTGATGCATTTAATGTTAGCTAAATAAAAAAAAAAAACTGCTTTTCTTTCAAAAATAAGAACATGTCTAAGTGACCCCAAACTTTTGAACGGTAGTGTATATTACACTGAGGCCGCAGAGATCAGGTTGGTTGGAAGTGTAATGGTGAGTAGAAAGGTTAGAGAGTCTGGTGTTACCTTCCCCCTCCACGTCCCCAGACCCAGCAGAGGCATGAAGGTCCCATCGTTGAGCTCAATCGCCCTGGGCTGCTTGCTACTCTTATCCATGTGGGAACGTTTTTTTTTCAACAGTTCAGTGCCAGATCAGTGGTCTTGTCCTCTGTTCTGTCCTTCTTTCCTTTCTCTCTTTCACTTTCTTGCTCTTCTCTGATTCGCTGCACCTCTCTGCTGTCTGTTCTTTCTTTATCTTTTCAGTTAATCATTGAACCATGCTGTGTGTGCGCGTGTGTGTGCGCGCGTGTGTGTGCGCGCGTGTGTGTGTGCGCGTGCATGCATGCATGCATGTGTGTGCTTATGCATGTGGGTGCATTCATGTGTGACTGTGCATGAGCACATGCGTGCGTGTGTGTATTGTGCTACAGTCTGTTGACAAAACTGAGGAAAGTGACCTTAACAGTGAAGCTCATGTGACACACTCCCATTTCCTCAAATACAATAGTAAAATCAGGAAATGAAAATTTCTCTCTCTCTCTCTCTCTCTCTCTCTCTCTCTCTCTCTCTCTCTCTCTCTCTCTCTTTCTAACACATATTTTAGCACAATTCTATGATTTATTGCCAAAAATACTATTTTTAATACTATATTAATACTAATATCCTAATCAAAATCCTTCCCCATGTTTAGAACGCTTCTTTGTGCAATTTCTAAATCTACCAGTAGAGGGCACCAGAGTTCTTAAGGCATTAAGAGTTCATTAAGGCATTTTCTCCAACGTCAGAAGCCTGACTAAAGCCAGTGCCATATTTTGTCTTGCATGATACCATAACAAAAAGTGTTCTTGTTTTGTCTAAAAACACTGGCTGTGCTCTGGCTTGGAGATTTAACAAGCATGTGTTGTGGAAATGTTTTAATAACTTTAAACAATATTTCAAACAATATCAACTCTGTATTCTGGTTTGGCGGATAGTGAGGTCAAACTCTATTGTTGGATCCCACAGTCTCTCTGTTGCACACACTGCACAGAAGACCCCTGAGCATCTTTACTCGTTCTTATACCCTTTAAGACTTTCTGGTGTTTCTCTGTCTTTCCTGTCTGCCACATGTGGTTCTTTGTACATCATGTTCTTTTGCTCATGCTTTTATATATAATTTATTATTATTTTTTAATTTGTAAGAACAAACATTTTCACTTATATCACAAATACCATTATTTACCATCACCAACTAACATTTCTTTTTACCTTTTTACTTTGGACAAATTATGTTTTGTCCCTAGCACAAGCAGATTACATTCACATATTAGTGTCCAGTGGCATATAAAAACATCTTCTACACTAGATAACCAAACTGATTTGGACTCCCAAACTCCAGTGCACAGCGTGGCAGACCTGATCTAGTTTGCCTGTAGCATTTACATAATCTTAGCTTTATCAAAAATGCAAGTTCTTCCTATTACTGACTTAAGAGGCCTTCCAGACAGGTGTGCACACAAATCACAAACTTATTAACTTCACTGAAAAGGTTATTGGCCACAGGGCCAAGTGCATTTGCCTACAGGACATGGGGAATAAGGGTTGAGGCTATTACATAATCATTTGTCAGCAAGTAGCAGGAGACCAAAGCTGAGTGATCATGTCAGTGATTCAGGGGCTAAATGGAGAAATCTCAATGTTTCATTTCTAAGCCTTTGTCTTCATAGCTCTGACCATTTTTGATTGCCATGTAGTGTCCCATTAACTGTACTGAGAGATTCCGTGAGATAGCATCTTTCCAAAATTCAACATTCTTGAGTAATCAGAAATATACACATGCCACGTTATTATACATGATAACCACATGATAAATGAACATACTTCCTGAAAAAATCCAGCAAACAATTTCTATATATTATTGGAAATTGTGCATTGTAATATATCTGATGTACTAGTATAAAGTATAATCGAATGTATTAATATTGAGTTTTTCTGTGGTCCTGTGCTCAGATGTACTCGTAGCACTTAAAATGGAGACGAAGACCAAAGGGTTCTCATACAAAATCTTTATTTAAATAGTTGCTATAATACTGGACAAATACATTTGATAATAAATTGGTTGAGCACGCTATCAGTGAAAGGTAATACACTAATAAAATCTCAACATCATAACATCAGGGATAAGTACTATGCACTGTAGAGTATATGGATAACGCTATATAAAGTTAAAATGCAACAATGAGGATTTATAGCTGCCGGTGAGCTAACATGGCGACAGGTTTTGAAGACATGTGTCCTCCCTATTAGAATGGATTTGAAGCAGTGTCATGCTATATACAAGAGAAATCACCATAGTTTACAATGATTAAAAGATTTACACATTAACTGATATGTTAACTAGATACTTTCACTGACCCATGCAAATATAAATATTGGCAAAAACATTATAAAAGAGAATTATTCAAACCATCCTTAACTTCTCTCTTCTCTCCATAAAATCGTTTATTTTGTGACACCATGGCAACACCTCAATCTGTCCTCTTTATTATGTTTTTTTTTTTGGTTGTTGTTGTTGTTCACTGGTCCAGGTCATTACTATCTTGGCTCAGAGGTCTGTAGTGGCGCATACAGAACTCCCTGATCCGGCCACAGGCCTCAACCATCATTTCCTCTGGAACCGTCACCACGATCCGGAAGAAATTTGGATATTCAAATGCCTGAGAGTGTAAGAGAGATATGCCTCACGTATGTGACCGGACACCAAACTGATGCTAGGAGTTAGGGTAACTGATGCTTAGGGTTAGGGTAACTGACGCTAGGGGTTAGGGTTATGTTAACTGATGCTAGGTTACATTAATGTAGTGCAGACTATGAAGCCATGTACCGTGGCTGGTAAGCAGAACACAGACTCCTCTGTGACCAGCTGCTCTGTGAAGTCCACATCGTTTTGAAATTCTGGAAAGTGCTTCATGTCAATCCCAACCTAAAGGCACAGATGTATATGTTTAAGCTGAAATCACAAGTTTTTGTTTTTCCCTGTAGAAGTGACATCATGTATCAATATGTAGAAATGAACTATAACTTGTGATAACAGTCAGTTTCATAGCTTTCTGTAATTGGTTTATTGCAGTGTTGTTTAGACTTCCTTTAAAATATTACCATGTACTAGAAAGAAGATGAAGCTCACCATGAGGTACATGGCTCCAGACGGCATCACTGGAGTCAGCCCAGGAATGGTAGACAGCTCAGAGAAACAAATCTCTGAGTTGGACTAGAAGAGAGGATGATAAGTGATGACTCTGGACTGTTCAGAAGACACGGACATGCCTTAACCATCCATCTTCCACTGACACTGATTTTCTTACCTTTAGAAAGCTGATGGTGTTTTGGTAGAACTCTGCTGGGGTGTTATTTAATATGCTCTCCAGCGCCCCCTGGACAACAGTGCAGGCTCCCAAAATGCGCTGACTAAGCCTCACAAGACCTTCTCGGATCTTGGGAAACAAATGGGTGGAAATGCGACAAGTGAGATTAGAATGGCAGGTCCGTATGTATTGTGTCCGAATAAGGAAGTGGTGTGCATTAGCGCACCTCTGGTCCAAAGACGTTGTTACGATCATGAATGAGGATCCAGCCCATTCTCCACCCAGGCACAAGCCAGCGCTTCGCCAGACCACCACAGGACAGGATGGGCACGTCACTGGAGAGAGGGGCCAGAGAATTGAACGCGCAGTCAGGAAAGACCTGAGTGATTATAAAAACACACCACAAACATGGTCATTGCAAAATTTCACAATACATGTATCAATATCCTCATGTCATAAGAAATAGATAATAATCCTGTTGAAAAGTATAAAGAAACCCCACAGCAGTACTGCATTATGACAGCACAACAGTGGCAGTCAAAGCACAGCTTTCTGCAGCTTCAAGTGTGTGTGTGTGTGTGTGTGTGTGTGTGTATGTATGTTACATTTTTGCCATATATGTATGAGAGAGATAGAGATGTCCACCAGTACAGTTCAGCTGTCTGTCTGGCTCTCATTACAGCGGGACGTGGTGTTGGGTGTGAGGATCCGCCTCACACCCCATTGGCTGAGACAGTACAATTGCTGTTCTGGCAAACTTCCTTCTCACATATATGCTAATCACAAACACATGCAATGAAAAATGCACTGTCATTGTGGGAGGAAACCACAGGTTTTTCAGCAAGATGCAATGGCCCCTGCTACCCCTGTTCTGACATGCATCAGAAATGGGGAAAGATGGTATAATAATGATTGTCCCTTTTATTCTTTTATCTGAACCTTCATGAGCTCCGATGCTGAAAAAGTCCATATAAATGAAAGCCTGTAAGTTTTTGAGTTGCTGTAGTTAATAGATTTGATTGAAAGGTAATAGGTGATACTCAATATACCCCCATCTCCTCCTCCATATACCCCATCTCCTCCTCCATATATGACAAAGTATATGACAAAGAAATGACAAAAAAACCTATTGTGGTGAGTATTTGAGTGGCTAACTTACCATGTCCCCATAAATCTCATCTGCAAGGACAGGGATGCAGTGTTTTGATGCAACTAGACCACAAAATTAATAAATCTGTTAATATTATAGGTTACATACATATTGCATATATGTCCTGTGTATACATGTCAATACATTACTACAGTACAAACACAGTTGCATAATCATACTGAATGGGTTGTATTATACACACACACACCGGAGAGAATGCTACGCAGGTGTTTTTTGGTAAATACAGAGCCACAGGGGTTTGAGGGATTGTTCACAATCAGACAGCTTGTCCTGTCATCAATCAGACTCTCCAACTGTTGCAGATCGACCTCCCAGGACTTCTCTGGCTAAAGGACACAGAGGCACAGAGAGTCATTCTGAAACGTATGAGATGTTTGGGACTGCCCCTGAGATCATCCTGAACCTTTGCCACCTGATCCCATTTTGCAACGTCAGTGTGGTTCCAGGACACATTGAGTTTTAGCAAACTGATGTGATCGGTCTCCTCACACTACTTATTCATCAGTGGTTCATAACTGATGTTAGTGCACACTCTCTAACAAAATATATATATCTATAACAAAATATAGCTTATTGTAGTAACCCTATAAAGGTTGTGGTTTAACTCTCATAAAAACAACTAAATATCTAAACAACCATCTAAATAGAAAACGTAAAGTTAGCACTTAAACAACAGTTTTCTATAGCTCTTTCAGTCTTAACACAGTATTGTAGAAGACATCATTCATTTCTGTTTATAATATATTTGACTGTTTTTAATCTATTTGAATCTAAAATGTCAAATTAATCACATTGTAGCAACTACATATGGTGGCATAGCAACATTTCATTATTACGTCTTGGTACAAAATTGAGTAGTATGTTAATATTTTGTGTACTAATCTTACTATTAAGATTATAGTATATAATTTATAGTATTAGTGTGCAGTATGCAATTGGGATGCACCCTATATGTTCAGTACGGCACTGGGTGTGACAACTTGCATGTACTCAATGACCTTGACACGTAGACCTGTAATTCCTATACTGACATGCACACACTGCTCTTCATGAACCCTGCATACATGGCCTTCTAGAACTAAAGGCATCTTTGCAGATTTTAGTTAAACATTAGTGTGTGTGTGTGTGCGCGCGCGCAATATTAGTGCAGAAACACAGTCCTCCTGACTGATTATTCCCAACAATATTCTTTTCCTCCTCACTTTGCTTCTCCTGCCCAACCACCTTCAGAATCCACCACTGCGCTTAAACTCTCCTGGATTGTATTTATATCAGTTACTCACCAGCAGGTTGTACAACTTGACATTGATGTCCATAGACACTGCCAGGGTTTTGTAGAGAGAGAACCCAGGGCAAGGAACCAGGATGTTGTCTCCTGGGTTACACAATGCACTAATGACCAGCTCTATAGCCTGGCTACAACCACTGGTCAAGATCACATCCTGCATATAAGACAGAATTAGGAACAGTTTTGCATTTGTTGAAATATATACATCCCAACTACTTCAGATAATTATACTGGTGTGGGGGTTCACCTTAGCTTCAAGAGGAGCACCTCGTTGGCTGTAGAAGTTGGCCACAGCCTCTCTGCTTGCCTGATAGCCTGATAATGTTTAGATGAGAGCTCTTACCAATAGCATTTTGTTTGCTTATAAGTATAGCAGCCTATAATGTCTGGGTTTCTGAACTGCTAGTCTTTTTCTGAGTAATCAGTTGGTTTTGCCTCACCTACTGAGGGAGCATATCCATTATATTTGTGGGAATCTATAGCATCCTTCATTGCTTGTAGCACACTGTCGTCTGTTGGCAAGTTTCCAAATACAGTAGGATCGCCTGGTAGACGAGAGAAACAAATAAAGCAAAACAGATTGGTAATTAACTTATATATAAAAAGTTAATTACAACTTAATATTTTTAGCGTGAGCGTATTGCGCCGTTATACCAATGGATAGGGCGATATATACCAATGGATAGGGCGATCATGGGTTTGTGAGGGTTTGGAGTTAGTTTCATGCCGTCGACGATAGCGCGGATTGGGTTCAGCGTGTTCTTGGACATCTCGCTGGGTCTGACGTCCCACCGCTGTCTGCGAGACTTCAGTTTTGTAGGACTGACGGGCGTCTGTGCGCTGATGACGCGGACTGCGCTCACGTGCACACCGTTCCCACTGACCGCCGTCCCGTTGATCGACTCTTCGTGAAAGCCATTGGTCTGAACTCCGTGTCCATTCATTTTGACGATTTTTCTTTAAGGAAAAGCGAACAGAAATGCATATACATGTTTTAACAAATCAATACACCCAACATAAAATAAAACACCGAATAAATAATTTTATTAACACTGAACAGCAAGCTATACTCTGGAGAAATCATTATTTGCAATCATCCCAATCATTTCTATTCCTTTTCATAAATTGACATTGTTCTTCTCCTGAGATTTGGAAAAACAAAGTTAAAAAAGGAAAGAAAATGCATCGTTCTTCTCTTTAAAAAAGGAACGAATTTGGCGCATGTTACTCGAAGCCACGCGACATAAATCATGAAAAGGTCATAAGGGCTGGAGAACGAGGAAACTCTGAATATGAACTTCGGTCAATTGAAACAACAACTAAAATAAACAATTATAAAAATGTATTTAAAAAAATGATGATGACAATAATAACAAGTAAAATCATTCAATGCTATGATTAAACGAGAACTAACGGAACCGAAGTGTAAAAGTATAAATCTTTTCAAAAGAGCATTCAAATCAGCATGTCAAAATCGAACGAGCCCACCCGTCGCATCAGAAAACAATGTAAATATTTTGTGTAAAAGTGAGTCTAAAAATAATTACATTATTATGTACTATTTTAATCACTAATAAATTATCAGAATAATTTGAATAACCAAGATATACAAATACCTGGAAATAAGAAGTTTCTGGAAATAATTT
The DNA here is from genome assembly GCF_052324685.1 of Brachyhypopomus gauderio. NCBI lineage: Eukaryota > Metazoa > Chordata > Actinopteri > Gymnotiformes > Hypopomidae > Brachyhypopomus > Brachyhypopomus gauderio. The sequence goes on from NC_135212.1 coordinate 28,911,963, forward strand.
CTCCTTGTAATGGCATGAATTTGGATATACAGAATTTGCAGTGAGGATAGGCTTTATACTGAGACCCCCAGAAATGGGTGTTGAGCTCGGCCCTTTTTTTCATTGGTGGAAACTGAGGGCTGCCCAAACACCCAGTTACATCACGTACAAAAATCTGAAACACGTTTTCAAGCAGCACCCGGCAATTAACGCTTATCATCCTGAGTTTGTACATAAAAGCACATAAGAGGCCTCACTACTACGGTGGTGTTGGACTTCTCTTGTTGAAACAAGTTACGCTTTATGAAGCAAACTGCGGGGTACTGGCTCGTCTGCCCTACCCTGGCAAGACCTGCCTCACTGATCTGTCCTTACACAGTAGTGTTTCTCTGTCTGAACAGACCGTACCAAGCTGACAGCCCCGAGCATCAGTTTAATTCAATGTTTGCTATTTTTCACTTTTTAGTATGTTTTAGGAGCAAGCGTTCATTACAACTGAGTTCAGTCTAAAGAAACAAGATACATTATAGCAACTCTTATTTCTGGATTAAAAATACCGTAGGTGACCCAAGACACATGTATAGATATTATGCTGATTTGTGCAATGAAGAGTGAATGTGTTGATCACCACTTCACATGTCAGTAACGGATAGTGCAAACAGGCCCAGCAGTCACTACCAACACTACACATCTGACCCCATAAGCAACACTTACGTCAACTGATGTTATGATCTGTGGAACCATGAATGCAACACCCATGTACACAGATGTACAGTGCAGTGGGTTACACAGATAAAGTCTGGGGTTAGCTGCTTATATGAAGGCCAAACATCCTGGCAAACATTTGGACAAAATAGTGGAATTACCAAATGAAATACAAGTAAACATTTTATTATTTCTGTAACAGACTGCAAGTATGAATTTGCATAAATCTTTTTTTTTCTTCAATAAGGGAATAGTGGTTGGTTGAAAATTGTAATTGAAGTTGAACATAAAGAAATGAAAACATTGATGGATGAATGTTTAGAGGTTTGGAGCAGTTGTCCATGTCTTCAGTCTGGGATATGTGCTATTTGTTATCTATAACCATACTTTTAAAATAATTTTCATTTGGCTACATTACAAATGAATGATGCAGCATATAAAAAGAATTACATCATCCCCTCACCATCACAAAACAAGTTTGCACTAAAATCAGATAATTACACATCAACACCACTTTGGAGATGCAACACGTTTAACTATCCTTGAACATTGTGTCCTCCACACTCCCATTTAAACAAACTAACCCTTTCCTTGTTTATATTGGCTTAATAAATGGTTGACTTAAAGTAACTACCACAAGTCAATATCACGCATCAGATGACCAAGTCAAACATGTTATGATGTGACACCGAACAGCTTGTTTGTGGCTGTAACGTTCGGTGTAAACCTTTAGTGTTTCAGTGCGTCAATGGGTTTCAATGGGTCACATGATTTCTCTTCATGCCAAACAGACCACTCACATCGCACCCCTCACACACGCCTGTAACAGGTCAGTAATAATGACATCACACATGGCGTATGTGGTGACCTTCTGTCACCTCAATACAAATGTACACATCACTGAACTGATAGCAAATGGGATCCAGTATATGGTGCATGCAGTTTGCTCCCAGCTCTGACACGGTGCCATCATAGTGCTGTGGTAAAGAGAAGTCAACAGAGCCGTGCGCAGCAGGGCTTCACTGCAGCCCCTAGAACTTAATTTGGAAATTGCACAATCTTGTTAGGTTACCTTCATGTTAAAATATTATGTTTGGACATCAAGCATAGTCAACTGAGCCCTTTTCATACAATGTAATGTGGACTTGAATCTAAATTGTCACTAAAGTCTGTGGAATAGCACAGAACGCTGGTGGTACCACAAGCCTGTGGTTAATATTTTGCCTGATTCAGGCAGCTTACATAAGTGCATGTGTCGTGCACGGTGTCACGAACTCTTTCTGGCAGTCCACCAGTCTACCTATGCCTGGAGTCTCCTGGATGGAACATAATCTGGATCGTCCGAGTCGTCCGTGTCTGATTCAGAGTAGGAGTCCGAATACAGTACATTCACGTCTAATGACACATTTGCCTCCACGTCTTCCTCCACATCCAGCTCTCGCTGCTCGAGCCCCTGGCCTTTGTCTGTCCTTGCTAGCACGACTGTGTTTTGCTCCTCTTGGCTTAGTCTACACATTCGCACATGAGGCTGCAGCCACTTGCACAGCAGGAGGAAGGCCTGAGTTTCGGGGGACAGCTTCACACCCCCACCTGAGGCTCGGCTAGAGGCCATGACAACGGGCAGGCCCGAAGTGTAACGCCCAGCGCCTCGTGCCTGTTCAGTGTCACGGCCTGGGCTGGCAGCTGCCACTGGAGCTGAGGAAGAGGATGACGTGATGCAATGGAAGGAGAATCTCGAGGAGGAAGACTCTGGATAGACTGAAGGCTGAGATGCTGGTGAAAGTGAGCTGTGATGGGCTGCGATTTGCTTAGCTGGAATTACTGAAGGGCTGGCTGAAGATGAAGACTGTGGTAAAGATAGAGGAGCTGGGATGTGTTTGATTGAAAGTGCTGAAGATGGGCCCAAGGATGTTCTTAAAGTATTTTGCTGCACCAAGGAAGAATCGAGATTATGAAATGACTGTTGTGAAAGGCTGGCCTGACTGGCTTCAGCCTGTGAAAGATCTCTCACTGGGGAGTCTGGGTGTGAAGTAAAGGATATGTTTGTAGAAGAGGAGTCTTGGAGTAGAGGTGACGAGGCCTGTGTCAGCCTGTATGGCGTGGACTGAAGAAGTGGAGAGGGAGGTGAAGGAGGAGTACATTCTGCCTGCATCCCAGGAGTGTGCCTGTCCTGAGCCTGAAGCTCCTCAGAACATTCCAGAAGGATGCTCTTCATTCTCTTGCCGTGTCTGGAGCACAAGTGCTCTGCTGAGTCAATCTCGACTTCCTGATGTTGTGCAGTCCTTCCAGTGCCCACTCCCTGAGAACCCTCCCCTGGCACATGTGGACATGCGACGGCTTGTTCTATTTCTGTCCTCAGACTTGGCTTCTTCCACAACCTCATAACCTCTCCATCTAAATAGGTCTTCTCTGAGTTTTTCTGGCATAATAAAGATTTATCCAGCCATGTGCCCTGCATGCTTGCCTCTAACAGTGTCTCACTTCCTGGCCTTTCCTGAGATGGCCCAAAGCCTATGGAGAAAGGCCTGAAGCCTGATCTTACAGCTCCAGCTCCCTCTACTGGCTCATGTGGAAAGTCATTTCTGTAGAAATCTGCAATAGCTGTAAGAATGGGAGAAAGATCAATTCATTGTGACTTAATATTGTTTGTAATACACAAATAGATACTTTAGTAAGACCCAGTGCCTCACCACATCTTAGGAGTCTCTTCAAAGCTGTGTGTACGGATGCAGTGCTACAGGTGAGTATCTGCTGCAGTAATTCCTCCTTCTCCCCCAGTGGCCATGGACGCGTTAGAACCTAAAGAACCACATAAACATGTAAACAGAGAATGAAAACGATGTGCTCACACATGCATATGCAAATGCAGCCGCTCACCTTCTCAATACAAGTGGACTGTGGAAGGGCTTCATTCAGTTCTTCAAGATAATGAAACAAGCGTTCCTCTAGCTTCTGGGCGTAGTGCTCACCGTACTGCTCCTCCATTAAATCCTTCAAATCATCATAAAACATACAAATTCACAAAAAAAAAAAGTATTCTTTGAAAACAGACATAAGAATATAGTGCATATAGAACAATTAATCCATTTTCCACTTACTCTAATATAGACTTTGCGGATGTCTGGATTTCTGGCCAGAGACTGAGCAAAATTCCTAAAGTCTTGGTGTGTCTTTTGCATCAGCTCCATATGTCTGCGGTTCTAAGCAGTGGAGGAAGAAAAAGAAAACTTTTTTTGCCTACTATCCTTGTTCTTGTTCTTTTCTGCAGTTTTAGTGCCCCCTAGAGGACGCTTTAAAAAAGACCTAAAGAAACGTACACATCTGTGATACTGTGGAAAGCTGTCAGGAAAGAATTTCCTGATCTTGTCATTGATGCTGGCCACATCCTGGTCACCCCACAACATCCACATAATAACCTGAAACACACGCATGGTCATATGGTCAAATGTGCACTTGTTAAGCCTCAACACAATGAGCTGGTTCAATTACATTTACGGCATTTGGCAGACACCCTTATCCAGTGCAACTTACATTTTTATACAAGTGAGCAATTGAGGGTTAAGGGTCTTGCTCAGGAACACCTCAGTCTGGGGATCGAACCCATGCCCCTCCGGTCACAAAACCAGTTCCCTAACCACCAGGCCATGACTGCCAATTACTACAGTCATGGCCAAAAGTTTTGAGAATGACACAAATATTATATTTTCACATGATCTGCTGCCCTCTGGTTTTTATGTGTGTTTGTCAGATGTTTTATCATACAGAATTCTGAATCCCATTCAGAAATATAATTGCAATCATATGAGTAACAAAAGCTTTTATTGTTAATGCAGCAAGTCAATATTTGCAGTGTTGACCCTTCTTCAGGACCTCTGCAATCCCCCCTGGCATGCTCTCAATCATGGATGTTTTACAGGATGTTTTACAGTTGGCATGAGAAAAGACTGGTGGTAGCGCTCACCTCGTCTTCTCCGAACAAGCTGTTTTCCAGATGTCCCAAACAATCGGAAAGGGGATTCATCAGAGAAAATGACTTTACCCCAGTCCTCAGCAGTCCACTCCCTGTACCTTTTGCAGAATATCAGTCTGTCCCTGGAGAGAAGTGGCTTCTTTGCTGCCCTCCATGAGACCAGGCCTTGCTCCAAGAGTATCCGCCTCACAGTGCACGTAGATGCACTCACACCTGCCTGCTGCCATTCCTGCGCAAGCTCTGCACTGCTGGTAGCCCGATCCCACAGCTGAAACACTTTTAAGAGATGGTCCTGGCGCTTGCTGGTCTTTCTTGGGCGCCCTGGAGCTTTTTTGGCAACAATGGAACCTCTCTCCTTGAAGTTCTCGATGATGCGATAGATTGTTGACTGAGGTGCAATCTTTCTAGCTGTGATACTCTTCCCTGTTAAGACATTTCTGTGCAGTGCAATGATGACTGCACGTGTTTCTTTAGAGATAACCATGGTTAACAGAAGAGAAACAATGATGCCAAGCACCAGCCTCCTTTTAAAGTGTCCAGTGGTGTCATTCTTACTTAATCATGACAGATTGATCTCCAGCCCTGTCCTCATCAACACCCACAGCTGTGTTAATGGAGCAATCACTGAAACGATCTTAGCTGGTCCTTTTAAGGCAGGGCTGCAATGAAGTTGAAATGTGTTTTGGGGGATAAAGTTCATTTTCTAGGCAAATATTGACTTTGCAATTAATTGCTGTTAAGCTGATCACTCTTTATAACATTCTGGAGTATATGCAAATTGCCATTATAAAAACTGAAGCAGTAGACTTTGTAAAAATTAATATTTGTATCATTCTCAAAACTTTTGGCCATGACTGTATAGTCACTTTGTCAGTAATGCCAATGTGGATAGTAACTAAATGAATAATTTTTGTCTTGGCTTTGCACTGGCACACAATTGTTTTGAAATGAAACAATGAATGTGTGGTTGATATTCAGAGTATCATCCAGTTTAATTAGAGAGCATTTACATCAACACTGGGCTGGTCACAAAACACCATATTCCTTTGCTTCCTTCTCAAAAAATTGTAGGTAAACTGACCAGTATCAACATCTCTGTAAACTTTACATTTCTGTAGTCAGCATTCAGATTAAAAGACAAAAGTTAAAGTTGTGTGATTACACATACCCATGCCATTATGAGGTACCTGTTTTGGATTGTGAGGAGGTCATTTTCACCACACCTTCCTCATCACTCTGGTAAGGGCTAGTCTTTGTCTCAAAGGATTTTCAGGAAACAAAGCTTTTCTGTTCATGATGCTGACCAATAGTCTGCAAATTCAATAAACCTTCTAAGGTCAAGTAGCTGCACTCTTCTCTTTATGGTGAATTTATATAATAATTTCAGGATGAACCTAAAATGCACTCTGACCTTTACAGGTGAGCTTAAATGTGACCTTCTCTAAACTTTTGAATGCACATATCCAACTGTTCAGTGTTTCAGTACATTTTGCAAAACTTCCAGTTCTCTATCAGGGATTCACAACAGGTGTTTAATCCATGAATCTACCAATCAATTCCCTGGTTCAAGTAGAATTTGTATTTTTAAAATCCTCATCGTGCTGTTCACGTTTGTGCTGTTCACGCTGTGTCAAAGAGCACAGGTCAGCTGCACAGGTCCTGCATGTAGGGTAGACTGAGCTCATACTAAACACCATGCATCTTCCCAACATAGAGACCCAAAACATCTTACCAAAGTCTTCAGGCCAAACATTATCTTCATGTGTTTAATTGGGGTCACTAGGTGTGGCAGTAAAGTCTGAGTGACCTCCAGGAACTGCATCACTCTTTCAAAGTGTTTGATGTCTCTGGCCTGTATGATCACCCAGGCTTCAGCGGACACCACACGGATGCTGCAGGAGTCCTGAAGAGTGAGGTGTTCCCAGTCCCCCTCCAACCACAGAGGGGGACCTAAAACTGGGACAGGTCACAACATGAGGCTTTAGGACATTACACAGTCTGTCTTAACCAAAAGTGTCCAAATCTTCAGCATCACAGACATACTCAATACAAATTTCAGCAAGTAATTACTGATTGAGTACAGTGAGAGTAATTTAGATCTGTCAATGTATACTTATAACTGATAACAAATTAACGACTATGTCCCATTGGCTGTTAGTGTATGGTTTCACATCATGCAAATAAAAAATAATTAAACATGGACGGACTTGTTCACATATATTGCTGTAGCTGTATATATAACAAGTTAGCATAGTAACGTTCATTAATATGAAACTTTTAATGAGGTCAACATTAAAGAAACCAGGTCATCCTAACCCCAACTGTTAAAGGATTAATTAAAAACCTGAAGACACGATGTTACCTTCTAAAACGTCCATCATTCTTCTGCTCCACGCATATTCAATTATCCACAACGGTAACGCAGAACTGAGGCTCAAGTTTTCGTCCATCCTGCTGAAAAGTTCAAATGTACAGAGAATCAGCTAGCACTCGTGTGTGTGTATTATTGTCTTATCCACTCTTTATAATTAGAGTTAGAGTAGGTTAGGGTTCGAGTTAGGTTGGAGTTAGGGTTAGCGTTAAATTGGAATTAGAGTGGAGTTAGGATTACAGTTCCTTCATGTATGACGCTCAGAAGGCGTCTCGCGAGGGTCTCGCTACCGTTCTTAAGCTGGACGTGTTCAGACAAGCCCGCCGATTCAACAGAGGAAAAGTTAGTTATCTTAGTTAACCCACCTGAAAGTGGCCGTGAAAATTATACAGCTAGATAGCTAGTTAGGCTAGTTCATTTCTGTTTCACTAACATGATTTCTAAGTGGCTCATACACTTTGTATACCTAACCATCTACTTCTAGTACTATTTCAAAGTCTATGAAACAGTGGTTACCAGGTAGTTAACTAGCTTAGCTTTAAAATTGAATACATTTTTAGAAATGGCCGCCAATGACACAATGAAAGATCTTTTCACAGTAAAAGTGACTTGGGTGGCGTTTGAAAATTAAATACTATTAATTACTATTATGGCAAAACTCATGTTCCAACACTTAGTTTTTAAGAACTTTAATAAGTTGGTGGTAGATCAAATAAACTTTATGAAAGTTTTGTAAGATAGAATACTGCAGGAATTAAGGTCTGTATCGATCTATAGCCTATATACATACATCTTTTAAATAATGAATTAGAAAAACAAGGACAGACATATATAGAAATGGTCCCAATAGGACTACGTTTTTGTTACCTGACTATTGGATGAAAAAACTTGATGATCTACTTTTTTATTTAAAGACATGGAATCAGCTTATGATTTTTTAAATTCAGTTATATAGGAGTGTCGTTTGAATCTTTTTTAACCCTACATTACACTCAATCCTTCCAAATGAATATAATTATTTTATTTATCTTGAGAAAGAAAACTAATAATGTTTTAAGGCATCTGAATGAGGTCACCGTCGCATGCATGAGACTTTTATTTTGAACAATTTCTTCTCGTCACTAACACTGCACATTTATATTGACATCATAACATTAGCCCTCTGTATTCGTGCGGCTTATTTCTAGCAGTGATTTTTGTGTAGATAGCTTAACGGAATGGACGTAACGTTTACTCTTTGTCATTTTAATGCTCTACAGATATAGGTCTGAAGTTTCAATTCTAAAGTAAGTAGACTATTTTTGTTTTGCAGTGTAACAATAGATTGCTTATTAAATAGGCATACAATAAAATATAGTACAAATTCATGTTTAGCCAAATTGTGGAAATGAGGTCCCTGTATATATGTTTAATTTATTTACTTTTGAGCTTTAGATTTAATATATTGTTGTTTATGCATTTAAATGCATATCTCTGACTGCCCATCTGTTTGCACAATAAAAAACAAAATATCAAGGGCACTGATTATCCAAGATGTCTCAACGCATTGATGATGTGATGAAGCTGTGTTGTGAACTGTCTGCAAATCAACAAGTAAAGACTACAGTGAAGCACTCTGGGAAGGGAGCATTAACAGCCGGAGGACTTGCTTTTGCTGGAGGGTTGGTAGGGGGGCCACTTGGCATTGCAGTAGGTAATTATCATTAAATTGCAGAAATGCTGAAATGTAATGATCTCACAGTGTACACATTCACTCAAATGTGTTCTGCACTTCATTGAAAGGTGGGGCTGTTGGAGGCCTTCTAGGATGTTGGATGACGAGTGGTGAGTTTACACCACTGCCTCAGATCATCATGGACATGACAACGGAGCATCAGCAAAAACTCTACCAGGAGATCATGGTCATCTTGGGTTCAATAAATTGGACTGATGTAGTTCAGTTAACTGCAATAGTAATGGGGGATGCATCACTACAGAAGCAGGTGACTGCTGCTTTACTTCACTATGTTCACAGAGAGCTTGAAGCTGAGGTACATTACGTGGATTGAAATGAAAATAAAAAAATATATATATATCAATACTGTTTTCCACATCTGTATGAAGTTATTTAGAAGTGTTACCTGACTGAATGGCACGCAGTTGGCACTCAATGGCACTAATAATGACATTCAAATAAGCCCAGAAAGAAATTGCATTTTTAGGCTGGACAAGAACTATCTGTTTCTATTTAAAATTGACTCATTTATTTAAAACAATAGGCCTAATTGGCCTCTTATGAAATATATTCAGTGGCTCTAGTGTAGAAAAAACTATTTGTACTAGCCATTCTGAAAATGTGAGTAATGAGTAATGGTGGTAACATTATAACACTGACTGTGATTATAAATAAAATTAATTAATTATTGGACATTTGACAGGTACATGTATTTTTGTTAGGAGAACAAATCTCAGTACGAGTTCACCTGTGAAATTATTTGAACATGAGTTCAAATAGTTTACAAAGGGAAAATCCTGATCACTATATTATTGTGATATTTGACTAGAAGAATACAAGTGGCTTTTATTTGAAACTTCCCACTATTCCCCTTCAGTTTCGTGAAAACTGAAGCTACAGACGTGCCTGTAATATATTTTCCGAAATCAGATTTTGCTTATATATTACTTACCCAAAATGACAGACAAATGTAATTGATTAAAAACAGAGAGTGCACACATTGTTGGTTTATTAAGGCTGAGCATATTTAGAGGGGTGGAAGAGGGAATGCTGCGGTAGGCCGGTGTTCTGACGGAATACCGGATCATAGTTTGGCGTAAAATGCATAATTGACTATTTGGATTGTATATATAATTGTACATAATTTTTTATTTTAAATATTAATTACATTTTTTCAATCAACATGGTAAGCTTTAGGTAACGCAAAAATAATTATGTACAGGCAGCAACTTATATAGCTAGAGAGAATTTCCGGATACGATGGCTGTTTGACATTTGCTTCCGGGTCACCTTCAACCACTATACATGTAAACAATCGCTGTTACGCCAAAGGATGGGTGCACAGCCGATATTTAATAATGAGACTCATCCGTAAAAAAATAGCTATACTTGTTGTTTTGGCATACGTGCTCTTTTCACTGTATGCTGCGTACAGTGTGTTTTTTAATAAGAAGGTTATTTCTCGCGTGCACAGAGTGGTTAAAAAGGGCTCAGCAGCATCAGGTACGTTAGCATTAGCAGATAGGGGTAGTTAGGGTTTAGGGGTAGTTAGGGTTTATGGTTAGTTAGGGTTTAGGGTTAGTTTTCAAATTTTTCAAACTTTGTGCTTGATATCTCATTATTTTGTGATCCACATGTATTAGGCTATATTTACAAGCTCAGTTGTTATCCAGCATTGTTCAAGTTAAACAATTGCATGCAAGATGATAAATGGACAGAAAATGCCAAGGCCTGGTATCCACAGGCATGATTATTGTACTAATGACCTCCAGGGAAATTTATTCACATGACGTTTTATGATCCTTTAATATTTTGACATTTTTATAGACGATGCCAATGTAGGCGAGGAAGACTGGAACCCGTGGGAGGAGGAAGAACGGGCAGATTCTGTCACTTTGCTGCAGAAACGAAGAGAAGCTTATAGATCATATCAAGAGCACATTGCTAAAAGGCCCAAAAGATACAAGGTTCAGATCTGGGGCAAAGCTGCCATAGGTATGTCTTCACCTGTCCGACTGCCCTTTCCATAGTGGAGGTCACTAATACTGTGTAACCGCTCAATAATGAATTCAATATAGGAGTAATCTTTTGTGAAGCAATCTGCTTTTGACTCTGTGATATTTCCTAAAGTAACTGTTGTAGTCATAGACGCGTTCTGAAAATAAGCCCGTGTTGAATAGAATTTCTGGTTCCGAGGCTGTAAGAAATGTATTTAAATTGAAGTTAATACAACCTGACTCCAATCTACAAGAGATATGTTATCTATTTGTTTCCTTGCTTTTAGGACTTTACTTGTGGGAGCACATTTTAGAGGGGCCTCTGAACCCTACTGACAAAACAGGACATTGGAGAGAAGGAGAGATCCAATCGGGGAAGATTAATTTCAGGTATCAGTTAACAAGGTTCTTTTTCAAATAGAATCAATGATTACCATTAATTAATTTTAGCTTCCATAACTCCATAGGGATTGGGCTGAAGAACTCATAGCTTAGTTCTTCCACGATAAAACATCTTTCCTTAATTCAAATGTCAGTGATGAGATTAAAACCACATGCGTAAGCATCTTGAATGTTTAAAAGGATCCACTAATCTATGATAATCTGTTCTTGAAGTTTCTACACAGGCCCAGCAGTGGTGCAGGGTCATGTTCCCCTGGACACAGACAGTGTAGTTTTGGTGTTGAATGGACGTGAGCAGCAGAAGATCTCCTACTCTGTGCAGTGGTTGCAGCATGTACAGACTCTAGTGCAGGCGCACACAGTCTCTCGAGTGGCTGTGGTTTTGCTGGGCAGTGAGCAGTGCACTAACGACTGGATCAGTCCATATCTGAAGAGGCAGGGAGGATTTGTGGACCTGCTTTTCCTTGTGTATGACAGCCCCTGGGTCAATGACAAGGATGTTTTTCAGTGGCCACTTGGTGTAGCCACGTAAGATCCTCTTTCATTATGAATTTTTCAAACATAAATTGTTTTGGCCTTGAATCTTTACTTCACAGTTTTATAACCCTTACTGTAATTCCTCAAATTACTTTAATACCAGACAAAATGAGGATTTCATTTTTTGCATATTTTTATAGTTCATTTATAGTGAGTAGAATTTTTTGTCAAGATGTAACAATGATTAAACTGACTTTTCTTGCCTCCCAGGTACAGGCACTTTCTGGCTGTAACACCGAACACGCAGATGGTAAGCTCTACAAGGCCCTATGTCTGCAACTTCCTGGGTACAATCTATAAGAACTCCTCTCGGGAAATTCTCATGGGTATCCTGAAGCAGCATGACCTGGATAAACAGTGTCTCACAAATGCTCGAGAGAAGTATGCATTCATTTTCCTTCTTTTTTGTATTGTTTTGTACCTCATTAAACTTATAATCATTACCTTCCAGTGGCTGGGTTAGGGTGATCTGATTCTGTTCCCTTTCTTGTGTTTAGGTGGCTTCCTCAAGAGACAGCAGAAACCTCTGGACAGTACCACATAGCTCTGGCTCAAAGTGACCTGACCCTGTGCCCAGTTGGAGTAAATAGCGAGTGCTATCGTATCTATGAGGCCTGTGCCTATGGCTCTGTACCCGTGGTGGAGGATGTCCTGACTCCAGGGTCCTGTGCAGATGGCCGCAGTTCCCCTCTCCGCCTGCTCAAAGATGCGGGGGCACCCTTCATCTTCCTTAAAGATTGGAGGGAGCTGCCTGCTCTTTTGGAGAAGGAGCATGGGATGACCCAGGCGGAGAAGACTGAGCGGAGAATGAGGCTACTAGAGTGGTACACTGGGTTCCGTCAACAGATGAAGGACAAATTCACAGAAGTGCTGGAGGAGAACTTCTTTAAACTGAGCTAAGAAGAAAGAAATGTACTGGGATAATAATAAATAAATTAAAAGCATCATTATGTATGCTGGTATGTTGGTTAACTTGCTGCTCGTTCACAGATTTATTTATTTATTAAGTAAATACTTCATTTTTGTTAATATGGTTGTGCAAATTAAGTTATGTAAGCATCTGCCTACTAATTACTAATGTGCAATACTGTCTCTTGTGTCCTTTTTTACTTTGTACACTAATCTATTGAAGTGCAGTAGAATTAAAATTATTTTATGAAAATGTATTATTTGTATATGGGTTATTTGAATATATAAATTAATAAATACTATACAAATTCTTACATAACCATTAAAGAAAAGTACATTTCGGTTCATTATAACACCAATAGCAATGAGGTGAACCCTTTTGATTCCAGTAGATGTCAGACTGTGCCTGTAAGAGGCTAGTCTACAGCTCTGGTCTACAGGGTCGCCACCAGGGGTCGTAACGAGTAAACTACAGTTCACTGGGCTATATCAGTTTATGAGAATATTAAAGAGTGGATAATTTTTTTTATTTGAATTTGAATACATCTTGGGCATTTTCTTTGTATATTTAGTTACAATGCATAATTTCTAACGATTAATTTAGTTACACATTGATATACATTGGTTACTCTTTGTTTGTGTAAACATTGCAAATGTTATTAAGCCGCTCTCTATAATTTATATCACCCAAATGACTCATCGGTAAAGTTGTAGCTTGTTCGCCTCTGTGTATTTTTGGACGATAAGTTGTGTAAGTTGTCGATCCATTCAGCATTTCCGCTGCGCAGCGCTCCCTCCCATTTCCAACGAGCCCAACAGCTGCGCTGCGGTCAAATCTGGGAATGAACTAGTCGAGGAAGAGCTGCGTGCTGGGATTACGCGGGCAGCGGAAGAACGATATTTTAATCGTCCTTTTTCTATTAGGCTGCTTATGAGGATGTTTGTACTACCTGAAGCAACTGTAAAAATCCTCCAGTAGCCGAGTTGGCTGACCTAGCGAGGGGACTTACGGGCGACTCATATGTTGCTGCGGCGATTGGGAACAGCGTTTCTAACCCTGACCCTCACACAGTCGCTCACACGTCTCCTCTGATCGCACTGGTCGCAGATCTCCTTTGATTTGAACTCCTTACGTTATTTCATTTGGACCTCCAGCGACACAACTATATTTGCAGTTCTCTGCTTTCCAGATTTCAATCTGAATACTTGAAATTCTACGGGATGCTTCGGCTGTAGGCGAACTTCGGACCGACAGAGCCTTGTTTACAAACCAGTTAGTTACTGGACTACAAATAACTCATCATATACGGACTGTCCGGAGGACGAGGTGAAGATGTCGCATCCTCCATCGAAGTTTAAAAAGGATAAAGAGATTATTGCAGAATATGAGAGTCAAGTCAAAGGTAAGCACGAAAGGAAGCATTTGATTCACAGTTTAAGTTGCCAGTGAGAAGCATCATCTCCAGAATTCCTTGTTTATTCTGCAGCAAGTTATAATCTTAAAACAAAAAAAGGTTATTTCGCATTCAAATGGTGTTTTTGTGTACAGGCTGACGTCGGTTGTATTGTCACTTAAGATCTGTTACATTTTCTAGCAAGGCAAATACATAATTTTAGGCTTTGTCCTTTTTTGTTATCTCTGTAGAAAATCTTTTTCCCCAGTGTTTTGCGTCCCACATGCGCACACTTTTTCAAATCCTCTTCCACGAGTGCTCTGGTCTCTCTGGCTGATATCGTTAAACCGGATTTTGCTGACGCATCAGAAAACGGTGGATTTTGCAAGTGGTTATAAGTTTCCACAGTATTTTGTCTTGCTTTCCTGCGAACCAAGGCGTCTGTTTCTTTCTTTTCTCCTCTGTATCCCAGAAAAGAGGCTGCTCTACTGTAGTAACCATGGGGAATTGGCCAATGGCCAAGGGCTGCAAGGCTGTTTGCAGGATAAAATACGTATTATTCATGTTTCTATAGAAGGAAACAGAGCGAGACAGAGGAAGCACCAGGGGAGATGTGTAGTTATGTGTAGTTATATGTAGTTTTGACCGTGTGTTGTTTGTGTAGTTATGTATAGTTGTGACTGTGTGTTTGTGTAGTTACGTGTAGTTATATGTAGTTATGACTGTGTAGTTATATGTAGTTTTGACCGACTGTGTGTTTGTGTAGTTATGACTGTGTGTTGTTAGTGTAGTTATATGTAGTTTTGACTGTGTGTTTGTGTAGTTATGTGTAGTTATATGTAGTTATGACTGTGTTGTTTGTGTAGTTGTAGTTAAATGTAGTTATGACTGTGTTGTTTGTGTAGTTATGACTGTGTTGTTTGTATAATTATGTGTAGTTATATGTACTTATGACTGTGTGTTTGTGTAGTTACGTGTAGTTAGGACTGTGTGTTGTTTGTTTAGCAGTCATGTATCTGGAATTTGCTAGCCCCTTTGCTAGTGATGACTAAGACTTGTGACAGTAGTGTCATGCACCAGCAGTTCAATACCCATACACTGCTAGCCAAATAAAAGCAGAACACTTTTTAAGTGGACAACCCTAACCCCAACCCCAACCCTAACCCTCTAACTGTGTAAGAGAACAAAAGAGTTACGTGCGCTTTCTAAGTGTAGATGAAGCTTGATTATTACCTAAGTATCTTAATTAAAAGAAGCATTTTGTTTGAATGAGGGCGTATTTATATGTTTAGGTATTTTCATGTGATTTGATTCACCTCCTTTTTGGACAACCTTAAACTGCATTGTTAGGTGTATTGTAAATAACCTCTATGCCCTCCATTGTAGCTTTGTTCGGTTTATTTATTTTGCGTCATACAGCCATCCTTTTCACCGCACGTACTTGCAAAAGGACTGATAGCAAGTGTGTCTGTAACACTGTGGCAGTACACAAGTGCTGTGATACAGCACTGTAAGGGCAGTCGAGGTGATGAATGGAGTCTGTGCTTATCAGCATATGTCCAACCAGGGAGGTTTGGAGCAGTTGTTTGCTCATTGGCTCCTTGCTCTGGTCATGGCCAAGCTCAAGGTGTTTGACGCATCTCTTTATTCATGACTTTGGTTGTGCGTGGTGGAGCACTAACATCTTCTGAGATGATCACTCTAGCCTTTTCAGGTGCACCATGTGATAAGGTACAGGATGTCTTGTGTTTGTGGACTCTCCAGAAAGGTCATCGTATGCCTGTTGCTCATATTATCTTAGAATACTGTCTAAGATGAAATGGAGACTTGTGTTATTTAATATTAGCATTTGTCCCTGATGTCTCTGTCCAGTAGAAGGTGGGTCTTGTGCAGACATTGTCTGTGTGGTCTGGGTTAGGGTCAGGGTTAGGGTTAGGGAGCAGGATGACAACCAGAACAGTGGCCCTGGGCTCTTGGGCTTTATGTCTCTGCTAAAGCTGCAGGAGGATCCACGTGGCCTACCTCCACAGCACATCACTCAGCAATCAACCACACCGCAGCCATGATCTCTGCATGCCAGAATTGTTAGTGGGACCCATGGAACAGTTTGCAGACTTATTCCACTGATGCCCTGTTTCTTGCTAGCCAGTGTCTCTACCAGCGTCATGGTGTAAGCACATCAGGTCTAAAGCTCGGTGCCTCCATAGCTAGTCACTCTATAGGTAAGGAAAGAGAATAAGGGAATAAGGCTAAAGGGAATAAAGCTAAAGGGGATACATGCTTGCTTATCTCTTCAAATGGAGTGCTCAGATTGTATGTGAATACATGAATGAGTTGAATACATATGAATGAATATGCAAATAGCTAGTCTAATTCCACATCCTTGTGCAAAATAAAAGTAAACCTTGGACTCATGCTATTCCTTTTAATATGTAGTTCAGAAAAGCTAGTGTTTGGGTGAAGAAGAGCACCGATCTGTAGATTGAAATATTCACTAGCCTCATACCTAAAACTAGTGAGCGAGAATCGTTTAATGTCTGTTCTGAGCAAAATGACCATGGTGCTCTGTGGAATGCTAAGCTCTGATTCATCCAAGCCTTGTACACCATTTCTCTATAGGACAACTTCAAAATACGTGTGATTTAAATATTTTTGACCATCGGAGTGTGTGTCCTAATGAGTTATTAATTCAAGCCAAGATCTACTGCATGTCTTACATCACTGCCCAGGAAGATTTCACTTTTCATTGAGCCCGGGTGCTTTTCACTGCAGCATGTGCAAAAGAGAGGGGGAAGCATGTTTGGTGATGGGCTAGCGGAGCCCGTGGGGTAGAGGGCCGCACCCGTGGGGTAGAGGGCTGCACCAGTGGGGTAGAGGGCCGCACCCGTGGGGTAAAGGGCCGCACCCATGGTTCGTGCTGGCAGGGTGCCGGCTTGGATGTCACCGCCATGGCATTCCATTTGTGGCCAGGGGTCGTGGCCCACGGGGTCGCCCTTACCAGCCTGTCTGCTGACAGAGGAGCCGACCCCAGCTGTCATGGGACTTGCTATACTCAGTCCTGGAAGGCTTCGAGCCCCAGGCTGCTTTGGCCAGCTTACAGGTGATGCAGTTGTTTTTGCACTGAGTGTAATATCTGGAGATAGAGGAGTCTTATGTTCAGAATAACCTCACATGTGTAAGAGCTTTCTCTGCCAGGACGTTGCCAAACTGAGCTTTCTGGGAATCATCCCAGCTCCTTCTGTGCCTCATCACACTGACGTGAGCCACTATGAATCACGACCATATCGTGAGTGCTGTCTTCAGAAATGCTCCAGATGGGCACCAGATAACGGGCTCTCTGTGTACATTAGTCACTGTCCTGGATGTAATGTCCTTGCAGTGCCCAGCAGGGTTCAGATCGTTGACACATCATCATTGTGGCATGCCAGTCATTTGTAGTGCTGCTGTATCAAAGCCCCTGTGAATGCTTCAGTGCACGAACGCCTGCAAAGTTGTGTGCTTTTCACACACGGCTAAGAAAGGAAAGATGATACTGGACAAGTTAAGACAGCAGTAAAGTTGTGTTCATGAGATTCAGTTTTCCACATGGTGGAGGTCTGTCTGTTGACTGTCCTAGGTTTTGATACAACATATGTTAAACATGATACACACAACTCATTAACAATGATTTTGATACGTTATGTCATATATGATTTTGATTTTGATATGTTAAACATATAATACACATGATACATTAGCATTATCAGCATAATGATTTTGATACATATGTTAAACATGATACATTAATATTATTAGCATACATTTGATACATATGTTAAACAAATAATACATTAATATTATTAAGATAATGCGTTTGATATGTTAAACATTAAAGATATAATACATTAATATTATTAGCATAATGATTTTGATACATATTTTAAACAAGTGGTGTGCTGCTGGTGTGCTTGTTGTTCTATGATTGTTGTTGTCTAAATTACTGTATAACTTTGGGCAAAGTTAGAAATTGAATGTGTAGTCATGTGTTTTAAATGGAAAAGACATGGAAGATGACGACCCTGAAGTGTAACAAAAAACAAACACACTTTTACCTTTTTTATGCGAAATGTGGAATACTTATCTGTCAGTAACCTAATTAGAAGCATTCGGCTGACGTTACTTGATGAGTGTCTTCATCATTAATTTATTTCAGCTCCCAAATCTTCTGGAGTCTCTGGCTCCCTCACCAACTCAATAATTCCTGCTGTAGACACTTTAGATTGCAACTCTTTGCTGGCACACACACACACACACACACACACACACACGCACACACACGCACACACACACACACACACACACACACACACACACACACACACACACACACACACACACACACACACACACACACACACACACACACACACACACACACACAATCTACCATCTGCCCTATCCAAGCCCTTCAGCTTTCATCCTATATTCAAGTACTTTCAGGGTGTGTGTGTGTGTGTTACCTCCTGGTGCAGAGGGTGTGGGGGTTATTGACGGCACCATCTGGGACCCCTGACACTCTTTAGTGTTTGATGGACTAGACTGAGCTCATATTTGGCTTTGCTGCACACACTGGGCTTTTACCCCAGCCAATAAAGCTGAGTCACCCCTTAACCTCAAGCCAGACAATAGTGGCATCATTCAGGTATCATTGGTACAGGAGGTTGACACTAATCTACATAAAACATTTGTCCTTAATACAGGTTGCATGTTTCTGCATGTAGTAAGTGTCTTGGAGGTAATACAATAAGACACTGCCTAGGGTTAGGTTAGGGTTAGGGTTAGGTTAGGGTTAGGTTACACTGCTTATATGTGTGTTCAGCTTTATCTATTAGCCTTGGTTGATGCACAGCAGACCTGATCTCCTAGAGGTTTGCACCTTTGAATTCTGCAGTGAGGGAGAGAGATGTGTTAATGTGTTAATGGAATTGGCCTGTATTGTGAAGAGGAGCCTTTGGAGTTTGGTGAGTGGTGGTTCCTCCCAGTAATGCGTAGGAGAACAAAGGGAGTCTGGAGGTGAGAGGTTTCTCCTGATGGCACAGAGAGGGTCCTTTTACTCTTCTAGTTTCACCTGCCCTTCAGTTACCCCCTCTGGTATTCATGTTCTGAAGTTGAGATGTCTGTGTATTATATGGTGGAGTGGCTCTTTAAGAAGATGATTGCACACAATCTAAAAGTGCAGGTGCTCCTGTTTCCTCTGTTCGCTTAAACAATGTGACATCTGCCACTTTGGCTTCCTTTCCTATTTTGAAAGCCTGACTGACCACAACAATCTGTCCCCAAGCTGTGCCTCTTGTGTCCAGGTAGGTAGTTGTGCAGACAGCAAGGTTTTAGCTCAAAGGAAAGACTGTTTAAAAGCAAACCATGACTAACCATGAGCTGTCTAAATGGAAACTATGTCTAAGAGATCCTAGGGTTTTTGGACACAAACCACTATAGCAGTTTCAGTGTAATGACAATGTCTTATTGCAATTCTGTTCATGGTTGAACTGCACAGTTAATCATACATTAGCTGATGTCAGAGTCCAACCTTTGAAAGCACTTTTTTGGTCCTAGACATCACAATCAAGTGTGAGCACAAATCTCTGGTCTTGAACAGGCTGGAACATTACGACAGTGTTGACATGTGCTAATTGCAGCTGATGGCGATTAATAATGACCATCACAGCATTGTGCAGAATATTTTTTCTCTTTTATTTGCAAAGTTTTGTAGCTTCAGTTGCTATATATAGTTCTGACAATGACATGCCTGCCGTGACCCTAAAGAGATGATTAAAGATGATGTTGCATTACAGTTGTACATTTGTCTCACTACAAAAGTGTCTTTTACATTCCTGCCACATCTCTCTTATTCTTCAGAGGAATATCCGAAACTAGTTCACCTGTTTACTGTGTACGAAATGAATGAGACTTCTCACCAGCATGCTTTGAAGTTGCTGGCGTGATCACTGACCTGTTTTAAAAATCTGTCCAAATCAGCAGTGTGCCGCTTCCTTCTCCCATAATGCATCTCCTTGTGCATTACGCACTCCTACGTTCATTTTTATGAGGAATCTGACTAACCGCTCTGACATTAATAAGACACATCCCCATGTCATAAACCATCAACACGAAGTGTGTTTCCATAGGATAAAGATTTTGAACTAATCAAGTCACTCACAATCTAACTGCATATCATCTATAACGTGCTGACTGTTTGATAATGAGCCGTCAGGTTTGATCAGCTTTGATTTGCATTAGATTCTTGGTTAGCTTTGGCAAACATACTTCCCAGCCCGGCCCATCCTCTTCCCAGCCCAGCCCGCCCCACCTTCTTCCCAGCCTGGCCCACCCTCTTTTCTCCCTGTCTCTCCCTCTCAGAGAAGCAGGTGCTGGTGGTTGTGTACGTTTCCTAAGCAACTGTGATAATCCTGCCCCCAACGGATATGCAACCAACACAGCTATTACATGACACTGCTGTTAGATGGCTTTGCTTCAGCGGGTTTTTCTACTTTTTGTGCAAACCTGTGTCCTTGAGTGTGGTTGTCAGTCAGTTTTGTGTCAGTTTATGAATGAGCCAACTCCACTTACTTTGCTGTGTCTCCAGTCTTCTGGCATTCTGCCCAGTCTATTCCTCTGACACAGTAAGTAAATGGGATTTCAAACAGTCCAATGTTTGGCAGAGACAGTGGCCTAGCAGGTTTTATTGTGCTAACATTACTGCCTTTATCAAATAGGTGGTCATATTTCATCTGTGACAGAGTCAAGCTGAAGACACAACACACAAGGCTGAAGCAGTTTGCACTTTTTATCGTTTTAACTTTCAAATGAGAGTTGCAGTGAACTGACTTGTATTGCTGAAAGATGATTTAAACCCACACCAGGCACTGAAAATTGTACTTTTGTTTCTCCTTTGAAAAACAGTTGAAGCTGCTGAATCACAGAGGTTTACAGTAAAGTAACTGTGAAGTTTGTTTTTTTCCACAGTTGAATCTGATCCCTGTGTCCTTGATTGATATATCCAATATCCATCTTTCCAGTTTAAAATTTCCATTGGGTTTCATTCTACTGCCCTTTGAAGAAACTCTTTGCTTTTATGTGGGTTTGGGTAACCAGGGAAAGTACCACTGATTTACACAGAGATGTGTATTTTTTTGTAATGAAGGCATTATGGCATGGATGCCACGTCTTTCTCGGTTTATGAGCTGAAACTGAGCTTATTATCCTATGAGGGAAAGCATTGCATGAGAGGCAAAGTAATTGGAAGCGTTTGGATCTGTGTACCATGGTTAGGCCTGTTTCCCAAGAAGCTTAGAATGTCCCAGTCCGGACTAAGAGAATCCTCCAGATGATGTCATGATTAATCTTTGCCCCCGGGACACCTCTGACCCCCCTGCCCTTTCTCCTACCTTGACCTTTTGAACCTTAAAGGGGGCAGTGTGCCAAGGTCCAGCATAATCAATAGCCAGGGGCCATCCATTCAGCCTGACCGCCTTTAGATGACGTCAGAGGCCAGCGCAGTGTGTGTATGGTAGAACAGAGCTATTAGAAAGCAGCGGTCAGTGAAACAGCAGTCGAGTGACCCCCCACCCCCACTACTCCCACACATACACACCTCGTCTTTTGTCTACTTTAGGCCTGATTGATTGTGACCAGAGGCAGAGGCATGGCCCTTCCCGCAAGATATGCACGCCGGACAATGTGTCGCCGCCCCTGTGTAGCCGGCGATGTTTCCAGTGGCCGCTTTTGTCCACTTCGTCATGTTTCCAGTGGCCGCTTTCGTCCACTTCGTCATGTTTCCAGTGGCCGCTTTTGTCCACTTCGTCATGTTTCCAGTGGCCGCCTTCGTCTACTTCGTCATGTTTCCAGTGGCCGCCTTCGTCCACTTCGTCATGTTTCCAGTGGCCGCCTTCGTCTACTTCGTCATGTTTCCAGTGGCCGCCTTCGTCCACTTCGTCATGTTTCCAGTGGCCGCCTTCGTCCACTTCGTCATGTTTCCAGTGGCCGCCTTCGTCCACTTCGTCATGTTTCCAGTGGCCGCCTTCGTCTACTTCGTCATGTTTCCAGTGGCCGCCTTCGTCCACTTCGTCATGTTTCCAGTGGCCGCCTTCGTCCACTTCGTCATGTTTCCAGTGGCCGCCTTCGTCCACTTCGTCATGTTTCCAGTGGCCGCCTTCGTCCACTTCGTCATGTTTCCAGTGGCCGCCTTCGTCCACTTCGTCATGTTTCCAGTGGCCGCCTTCGTCCACTTCGTCATGTTTCCAGTGGCCGCCTTCGTCCACTTCGTCATGTTTCCAGTGGCCGCCTTCGTCCACTTCGTCATGTTTCCAGTGGCCGCCTTCGTCCACTTCGTCATGTTTCCAGTGGCCGCCTTCGTCCACTTCGTCATGTTTCCAGTGGCCGCCTTCGTCCACTTCGTCATGTTTCCAGTGGCCGCCTTCGTCCACTTCGTCATGTTTCCAGTGGCCGCCTTCGTCCACTTCGTCATGTTTCCAGTGGCCGCCTTCGTCTACTTCGTCATGTTTCCAGTGGCCGCCTTCGTCCACTTCGTCATGTTTCCAGTGGCCGCCTTCGTCCACTTCGTCATGTTTCCAGTGGCCGCCTTCGTCCACTTCGTCATGTTTCCAGTGGCCGCCTTCGTCCACTTCGTCATGTTTCCAGTGGCCGCCTTCGTCCACTTCGTCATGTTTCCAGTGGCCGCCTTCGTGCTTTCTGCAGCGACGCGGGGAAGTGTCAGCCATGGGACCTCTCTGTCTCAAGCGCAACAAAGCCTGTCTTTGTGGTCGGGGGCTGGGGGTAGCCGCAGAGTTTGGCTGAGCTCAGCTACACCCTCACCGCAGGGCAAAAGCAGAACCGGAGTTGGGTTTCAGCTGCAAACATGCCGGGCCCTCCTCGTATAAACGCCCATTATAAAGACCCATTTGCAGATAGGGATCAGCGCCCAGTGCACATGTCCTCAGTGCTCCATCCAGCAGGGCTGCTTATGGAGCTTTTATGCAGGGCCTTTGTTTTCTTTTGTGTTCTTGTCTCATTTTTTGATTTAAAAAATAATTTGCCTACTCTTGAATCCTTGACTCATTTAGGATGTGCCACTGTCATCGTGAAAGGGTTGTGTTTGAAGTCGTTTTGGCATATGGAGATTGTTAGGATGTTGGTTATCCTCAATTCCCAGGAGGATTCTATTAGAGATGCATCTTTACAGTTCCAGTCCTCTGTGGTCAGAGCCAGCCCTCCTGTGGTCTACTGTGAGCTGCAGATGGCCTGTCCTGCTCCTGCCATTAGAGGGGTTGGTGATGTGTCCACATAAGGAGGAATCCAGGAAGGTCCTCACAATAGGCCAAGCACAAAGCCAGATTGTGCTCATATTTTAAATGCTGGACTCGCTCCTATCCTGCAAATCAATTTCTTCAGTGAGTCTCTCTCTCTCCCCCCTCCATCATTCTGAACCTGCTGACTTTCCTTATTCTTAAATCATGGGAAATGCTGTTTTTGGATGTCAAACAATTGAATTTTCTCCTTTCAAGAACTGCATGCAAAGAGCTTCGCTAGTGTTCAACCTCATTGGGCCCTGTGCTTTTCATTTCACCATTTAGTTGGACCTAAAAACCTAAAAAAGGTTGACTGGCAGAAGCTGACTCACTCAGAGGTTTTTATGCCACTTGAGTGGGGCCTTATGCTCAGACTGGTGTTTTGTTTCATTTTAGTTCAAATGCAGTTTGCTCTGTCTCCAGACCTAATTATGACTGGAATTGGACCTGTGGAATTGCATAATGTCTTATCCTCAACCATGTACTACAATTGTCCTTATTTCACTCTGGTTCAGTGTCCCTCAGGCTGTCCCTTGCTGTGGCTCTGGGGTTAGCCTCCTTCCCCATCGGTGTGGCTTCAGGCATGGACAGCTGTTAGTCTGGATATCCTGTGGTTGTTCCCATGTATTATTCAGCCTTTACATCAGGTTTGGCGCTTATCCCACAAGCACGAGAAATTCCTGCTTTTCTCCAAATGCATTTGGTCAGGAAAGTTCTACAGGAAGCCATCAGGCAGCCTTCCTCATCATCGCTGTTCCTCTTCATCACTTTTGCAATGACTGAATGGTAAAACGACCTGCTGTGCGTGTTGCGCGAGGAGCAGAAAGTGCAGGAAGGGCAGGAGGGGCAGGTGGGGCAGGAGGGGCCGGGCGGGCTCCTGGCTCCTAGGTTCTGTCCGCTTTTATGTAGGTCTGTGCTTTCCAGGTTAGTGCAGCTCTATCCTGCCAGTGCTCCCAGAAGGCTCTAGACATTTTCGTAATGGTTTCGAGGGGTTGGGGTGATGGCAGGTGCTGAAAATAGAGCATGAGAGTCTGAGAAACGTGCTGCACCTTCTGAATGCAGCTCAGTTTAGATCGTTTTGATGTTCGCTGGGCCTGTCCGCATCTTGAATTGGGCCGTTTTGCTCTTTCAGTAGTGGAGTCTGTAGGTACAGTGGTTTCACTCACAGTACCTGAATATGTGTGTGTGTGTGTGTGTGTGTGTGTGTGTGTGTGTGTGTGTGTGTGTGTGTGTGTGTGTGTGTGTGTGTGTGTGTGTGTGTGTGTGTTAGTACATTTTGCTCGCTGCTGAGTCTCGGATGTCAAATGCACGTCGTCTCTCTTTGGGCTAATTTGCAGAGTTGAATGATGTCGGCTGGGTTAATGAATGGTAGTCTCAGCTGATGCCACATGACTACACAGTAGACGTATGCAGGAGAGAGAGGACAGAGAGACAGGGGACAGTCCAGTTGACTGATTGATCTGTATGGCTCCCACATGCAGAACAGCCCAGACACTCCAGTGTGTAAGACCAAATCCGGCTTCACCCTACTGCTCTCTACAACCCACATCAAAAGCACCTGCCTGATGTGCTGCTGTGGGTTTACTCGAGTGGGGAAACAATGTAATATGCATATCATTTGAAGTAGCATTAGGGTGTTTATTTAGCCACAGATGATTATATTTTTATTATATTGTGATATAGTGTGTGTATATAGTGTATATAAGTACAAACAGAAAATATTTTGTCATTTGTATTGCCTTTGAGTGTTAGTAATAAAACTTATATTAGTGTACTATAGTAGCAGTGTATTAATAATTTGCATTGACATGCAATCATCGATGACTGCAGCGTGCCATAAATGAAGGTAGTTGATTTCCAAACAGCATGGGGTCACTAAAAGACCTCTCTCCAAGAGTCCAGCGGATCTCTGGGTAAGAGGGGGTGGGGGGCTCAGGGGCAGCAAACAGTCCCGAGGCGACTGGTGCTCCAGAGCAGAGGATGTGGGATTTCTGTCACTTCCTTCATATTGCTCTCTACTGTAATTACCTGGGAATCCAGCCGCTCTGAGACCTGGAGCCTGATTGGTGGCAGCGATGGGTTGTGTTAACCCTTCAAAGCCAGGAAGGCGAGTCCACTCGGTGCACAGTTTGTGATTTCAAATTCCATCTTTGAACTCCCACCACACACTCTGTGAGAGAGAGATGAACCTCAGCAGTCAATGGTGTACAGGAGCGGTTGGCATGCCCTGTTGTTTTTATTGTGTTTATTTGTTTTTGGGAAGCTTGCTAGTCCAGACTTTTTTAACCAGTCAGAAATCCAGGACCCTCTCTCGGTCTGTTCTCTCTCCTCACCTCATTCACCCTCCATAAACTGCCCCACTGAATCCTCCTGTGCTCCTTTCTGCATATCTTAACAAGGCAACACACTCTTAGTCCGAAGCCAGTGTTGAACTTCCTGTGCTGTTACACACAGTCAGTATGTGTGTAACAGCGCCTGTGCTAACGAACACGTCCGTTATTGTGCCGCTCTGTGGAGGACCTTGACGAGTCCTGGGTGACTAGTGATCTGAATGCAGACCATGGTTACTCTCCACTCTCCACCATGGTTGAAGACGGCTCGAAACACCAGCCTTCACACTGCTGTGTGTCTCCATGACTGAAAACACAAATTACCTTGTACTCACTGAGAGAATGATGAACAGGCGTAATTGAAAAAGTTGCAGTTGAAACGCATCCAGCGTTTCTAAGAATCCAACCATTTAAAACTACCAAAAGAGTTCAAGGTTTGTGAGTGTGTTTTGGGTTCTTTCTGAAAGAGAAAGAGAGAGACTGAGAAATGCTCAATTATTGCTTTGCATGTAGCCATGTTTGTATCTGCGTGTCCATGCATGTGTGTGCACGTGTCTGTGCATGCCTGTGTGTGCAGCAGCAGGTGTGTGTGTAGTACACGTATACATACGATGGAATATGTGTGTGTCTTCCAGCTGCTCCTTTGAGATAAGACTTTTCATTCACATGGACATGACCTGTAAAAACTATGTGCAGCTTCTCACTTGATCGAGGCTCAAAGACCAAGTTTCCCTGTGCTTGGTATGTGTTGTGATGTTTGTCCTTTGTTTTTGTTTTGTTTTTTTTTTTTCACAATAGGCTTTATGGTGATTAGAAATGCTTCCAATGTTAATGGTAAAAATATCTACAGACAAACAGTAAGGTAAGAACTCTTTTGGGCTAATCATGTCTGCTTCCTCTGTGGGGGAGGGGTTTAACTTATGGGAAATGAACTCCTCTTCTCCAACAGCTCTCATTAGATCCTGTTTACTGTTTAGATCAATTTGATGAGATCTCCAGAATTCAGTGGGCCTCCCTCTGCCTCCTGCACCTGTGAGGTCGCTCCAGGGTTGTGGGGCAGATCCTCTTCCACCTCACGCTGCTTTCGACCACACACACCTCCACACTCACTCTGCTTCTCATGTGCTTCACTCTAAGATGTACTCTTCTTTGTTTTTTTTTCTTTTTCTGGGCAGGAGTATGAAAGGAGGTGAAGATTACGGAGACAGGGAGTGGGGCGGGTTGGGGGTGTGTCGTTTCTGTGTAGGTCTGTGGGAAGTGTCCGGAGGTAATGGCTGGGTAACGCCTCCTGTGTGGCCTGTATTCACGTCTCATTGTTTGCTCTTGAAGTCTGTGACGGAGCTCCACAGTGTGTGGTTTGGAGGTTGTCTTCTTGGCCCACATGCTGTTCTCTGTGTGTATTTTTGGGCAAATAACTGCAGTCCATCTCTGCTTCCTCTGCTGTCTTGCTTTCTCCATGATGCTCTTCATGGGTGGTATCATATGTAAGGTCCTGGTCTGGTGTGGTTTTATATAACAGAAATTTATGTTAGGTTAGAAAAATATATAATGTAAAGCCTTCACACACAGAACAACAAACTGACAAACAAAAGATTAAGGCGGATGTTTTGGGCTGACATAATGATTTCACATTTCACTAAGGACCTTTGTTCTAATGCTTTGTTACGAGGACCCATAAAGGGCCAGAGGTGAAATAACCACAGGGCTTTACCAAGACAAAGCATGGTCGAAGTGTGAAAAAGATCTAAGGTTTAGTTACTTTGAGCAGTGAGAATTTACTCCCCAACTCTGGCAGGCATGATCTGATTAGAACATCCGTTGTCAACACCCAGCCCACCCAGCCAATGGTCAGTGAGCTT